>NW_016160041.1:32274-44905 GCF_001687245.7 Rhagoletis zephyria | reverse complement strand
TATGTATATGTATATGTACATACATTAGACCGTACCACCTTACAAGGAAGCAAAATACATTCGTCATACTACTCTGATTCTAAAAAATTTTTCCAAAGCAATTTCGAAAACGAATTTTTGTCAAAATTTTTTTGTCGCATTTTTACATTTTTCTATGACACCTGCATTCGGCAATATTTTTTTTAAATAGATCTATCGAAATAAAGAAAAAAAACTTCCTTAGCAAAAGTTTAATGACTTTTGGAGCGCTTTGATTGACTGACATTAGGGTGGTATGTTAGAGTGATAAGATCCGACTGTTAATGCCGAAGGTAAAAGGATTAGATTTTTCTAAAACGGCGGCCAAACTTTTTTTTTCGAAATTGCCTTGCAAAAATACTGTAGACTCAGGGGTGTAGGGCGAACTTTTTTTCTGATACGGTCTAATGTACATACATATGTATGACTATGTACAAATGTATACATATGAGAATAAAACTGGGCAGTTGCATACTTTCATACATGTATATGTGTATATATGTATGTATGTCTTTGCTTGCCTGCTAGTTGGGCTCAGCGCTTAGTGTCAGGCCCAAAAGCGCAACTAAATAGCGTAAATCTGCAACTAAATTGATAATTTCAATAATACATACTTTTTTTTTTTTAATTTTATGCATCAAATGGCTGCACATTGGCTAAGTACATTTTGCAGAAAATTTTTATGAATGAACGAATTACATTAGATTTACCATTTCGGGTTGTTGTCGAAATGTTTATGTACCCAGCAGGGAAAACTACTATGCATTACTAGAATACTATCGGTTTGCTTTTTACTTCAATTAAGTGGTATATTTTATATCTATTAGCCATACCAGCAACTGGTTTTTTTAACCAGACTAACTA
The DNA here is from genome assembly GCF_001687245.7 of Rhagoletis zephyria. Lineage (NCBI taxonomy): Eukaryota > Metazoa > Arthropoda > Insecta > Diptera > Tephritidae > Rhagoletis > Rhagoletis zephyria. The sequence continues at coordinate 44,023 of NW_016160041.1, read as the reverse complement.
ACAGGGCAATAGTTGTGTCTTTTGTAAGATAAATAAAATACAGTAGGCAAGATAGTTTGAAAGAGTTAAATTATTCCGGCATGAAGGTCTTACAAAAAAAGCTTTCTTGCCAACTTTCATGGTGAAAAGCTCTTTTGACAGAAAGCACCCTCAACGGTGATGAATATACCATTTTGCTTGCGTTGCTCCAATAGCCGCAATGGCGGAGTAAGCAAAGCACCGGAGTGCCAATCGAGAGATTCGAGGTTCAAACATTCGGACAGAGGGGTTTTTATTTTCTTTAATTAATTTTTTTCTTGTTTTATGATCTTTCCCAAAAAATATGATCAGAAGCTAATTGTGATTTGAGGGGTAATGGCTGTTCGGAAGAAACAGCAGGGCCACCGATGGAAACTAAATATTTAAATTAAAAATATGAAAATTTGATAAAGGAATGCGAAAAGTAGTCCCTGGGTTGACAACGATCCAAACCAGTGGTGGTAAGTGTTTTAGTTTGCAGGCATATCAGTGCTGTGGCGGCGGCTTTAATGGTGCTTTAGGCATTTCGCACGCCCTGCCCCCGTCCCCACCCAAAAAAAAAAAAAAAATTGCATTCAACTTTTTCGTTTTATTTTACTATAATTTTATTACATTTTTCATATTTTACAATTTTTTTTTGTTGCTGAAATTACTTGAAGTGGATTTATTATATCAACATATCGTTGGCTTAGTTCGCAAACGTGCTAAGCCCATTTTTTTTATTTTTCAGGAGGGACAAAAAACCGTCTAACTTTTTTTGTTGTCAATATTTTTCTAATCTGTAAATGCAGTTTTATTCCTTAGTTCGTCTTGTTTTAGTACCAATAATCGGCCAATTTCAAAATAAAGCTGTTGCAGACTTATATGCTCTTTTGGGACTTACCACATTTTCTCTTTAAGATTATATTCTTTTAATGTGGACTTAGCACGTTTTCTATCAACCTTTTTTCTATTATTTTTTATTGTTAAAAGATTTAATTGTTTAGTTTAAATATATTTTATTGTTTTAAAATGAATTATAACCTAATACAGTTTTATTTCATTGCTATTAACAAAAATAACTATTTTAAGTCGTGAATTTATGTACCATTTATAAAAGAAAATAATTAAAAGCAAGTAAAGAGGTATAAGTTTGGGCGAAACCGAACTTTATCTACCCGGCACAGGTATCAAATACTGTGCTAAGCAGGGGCATTTTCGCGATTTCAAACGTTTTCGATAATATCCTGAGTTAAACGCAATGAAATAATTGAACCACGTTTAGTAGAAATCGCTAAAGTGGCTACCGAAATACACCTTGTAGTCATAAAGTGGGCGGTGTCACGCAGTCTTATTTATTGTAAGATTGGCGGCGCCATGCCCATTATCCAAAAATGTATCATAATCTAATTTTCTGCTGAGTGGTTATCGCGATCATCGATTTTAAGTGAATTAGATTTTCAACAGATTTCTTAGCTAGACCCTAAATAAGGCTCGTACCGAGTTTGGTGAATGGGCTACTGAGATACAGCATTTCATAATAGGTAGGCGGGGTCACGCCCATTTTCCAAAAATTGCACAATAATATTTTTTACAAAAATTCTACTTCACATACTAATTTTGAACAATTTGCATCCGATATTTACTGAAATATCGTATTTTTTGCATCTTTAGGAAATACCTTTATATCGGAAATGGGCGTGGTTGCATTCCGATTCGCCCATTTTTAATAATTTACCTTGGATAAATGGAAACTTACATACCAAATTTCGTTGAGATATCTCGAGTTATCGTGTACACGGACAGACGTGTATATATATTTTTTTGATTTTTTTGGACTTAGCACATTTGCGTACCAATGCATAACAACAAGTAAAAACGACATTACGGTAATTTTCTTTTTTGGTAATGATGTATTTTCAGTTATGCTATCTTACTGCATCAAAACCTCAATTTACATAAAAAGTGGACTTAGCACGTTTGCGAACTAAGCCAACGATATTTATGTGTGTACGTATGTAAGCATGTAGAGCCGCGAGACAGATGAACATTAGATTTATATTGTGTTTACATTAGGGCGGTCCAAAAATACCCAGGAAAATTAGTTTTTGAGAATCCGTATTTTTTTTTTTAAATCGGTCAATATTTAACCGGGCTTTGATGCTTTCCATATATTTTAAATGGGAAAAATGCATTATTTTTTCAAAACGTGCGCGATGTGTAACACATAAAATAACAAATTATTTTGTATAGTAAGTGAGATTATCGGTTATGTAAGTATAGGCTATTAGTTAGTAAAATTTTAAGTTTAAATATTTATTATAATTACTTTGTTTGAAGATTTGTGAAGGAAACAATTTTTTATTCGATCAAAAAGTATTTATTTTTAATGATTTTATAGCAATTCTACGAAAAAACTTATTTTTCCCATATGAAATATATGGAAAACTTTTTATTTCAATTTATTTTCTTATAATTCTCTACCATATACATATGTATATGTACATATTTGAAATGAAAAAAACGTCAAACCAATATTTTATTCAAAAGTTGTGAAGAGCTTACGCATAGCTTTGCTCTGATTAAAATTCTTAGTACTGAATTTTTTAACTTTATTGGTTTTCAGGTGGCAAATATTTTATTTTATTAAAAATTTCAGTTTAATTATTATATTTTTGGTGGACAACGAATGTTTGGACTTTTGACCACTAAGTCGACGCCGTTAAGCAAATGGAAGCCGATTTCAAAAAATAAAAAATAAATACGGGTCTCCATACCCCTGATATTCTTCAATTCTTGGGGTGGCAGAAAAGAAAATGTTTTTTTTTTGACCACCCTAATATCCATACATACTATATCAATAGGTTTACGGCCACAGAAAAAACCAACAGCTCGGCACTGATCTAAGCTATGAAATGAAGTGAGCACAGAACCACTGAATACAGTAGGCGGATGGTGTAAGTATACGAGTATACCACATGTGTATGTAAGGATGTATACGAGAGTGTATGCTTGCAAATACCTACATATGTACATTCATACATATATTAACTTAACTAAAAGAGTTCCCTATCTTTAAGTGTTTGTGCACAAAATACAAAGAGGAAATGTGCTGTAATCGCATTAATGCTCCTACACGCTTCCCACATTTGGCAGATCACTGCGGTTGGTTTCTTGTCATTGAGTCGGTGTTTTGTACTTTTTTTTGGATTTATTTAAAAAAAAAAAGTTTCTACACTCGTTCATGGAACGTGCTGGAAAATTGGCGAATTGAAGCAAAAAAAACAAAAAAAAAATTGAAGTGTTTGTAAGTGGCGCAGTTAATTGTGGATTATGACAGAAATAGAGATTATAATTGCTTTTAAGTGGAATATCGCGCATTGTCATCGTGCCGTTTCCTTTTCCTTTTTCTTAACACTTATGTGCTTAGGTGTTGGACATTTTTTTATTACGCCATTTGTGTTTGATGATTTGAAGTGCCAATTATGTTGGTTGAATTGTCAAAATACACTAAAATTTTATACTTTCATAACAGCGTCAATGAGCTGTGTGCTATTTTACGAGGCGACAAGGAGGTGCCAACGCCAATAAGTGGCTTAATCTGGATGAGATTGAAATAGATAAATTTTTTGGTGAAAGTTTGGGTGAAAAAAAAGTGGAAGCCAAGCATTGAAAAATAATAACAACCGACTAAGAAATTTATTGAACTTAAATGCTAGAATTTAAGAAAACAAGTTTAAATTCGTCGTCGTCGGGGAAGTAGTCGTTCACATAGAAAATGCGGAAATCTTCTAAAACTACCTCAGACTTTATATTTTACTTAAAATTACAACGATGTGCACGAATTTTTCACCACAGCGCACGGGACACAACTGCATACCCAAAAGTTTTTCAATTAAACAAAAAAAAAAAAAATTGATGAAAATTTATAAAATTTAAATTTTTTTCTTTTTGAATTTTCTTTTTCATTTTGGGGAACCGTACAATTGTTTTCAATTAGTTTTTACTATATAACATTTACTAATCGGTTCTGCAGATTTTCATCAAAATTGCAAAAAATTTAATATACAACTTTTTCTGATGAGGCACCCTAATGTATTAAGATTAAAATATTTTACCATAAAAAACGATAATCATAGACATAAATGCATAAGCATGTCTTTCCATATTTTTTATTCATCCGTTTGTGTAAATATGTACGTACGCCTACACATTGTATGTACATACAAACTGCATATACATGCATACATACATATGTATAGTAAATATGTACGAGTACATAATTATCAATTGACTTACCATACATTTTACCCTCGTCAGATAAAATTATTTTCCGTCGTCCACAAGGCGGGTATATGGAGAGAGCCTCTTGAAAACTCTGTTCAATGTCGGGGCTCCAAACACCTTCCGCATCGGCAGAGGAGAGATCCTTTTCGTCCTGTTGAGCGTGTGTAAAAAAACGAAACAAGAAAATAAACGATGAAAACCATTACATTCAGTAAAATGAAAATTTTGCTTATAAAAATAAAATAATATAGTAGTATGTAGTATGTAGTTCATGTACATACATACATATATACACATTTAATATATCCTTTTATAGAGCGTGTGTGAAAAATGCTGTTAAATACAGCAAAAAGTGTCACAAAGGCCAAATGTTTGAATGCGAAAGTGCACTTCACTCAATAAGTTGAGCGCATAACTTTTTTCTGGCTCTGCTGAAGAAAGTGTGGAAAGGATCTGTGACAGTAAAAAGGAAAAAACGAACGAACAAAGGGGCAATATAATATGTATGCATTACACGTTTTTACTGGAAACAGAATGTGCGTTTTTTCTTCAATATGGATTCTGACTACTAAATACCAAGCGTGAGTACGTTCCTTTTTACCACTGATATTCTGGCCCATTAGTCATAATACAGTGGACAAGTTTCATATTAATTGGCACAGAAGAGACAACAGTGGCTTGCATTATTGCACTCGCCCGAAATCGCTTAGGAGTTTCAGCGGCACCCAAGATAAGGTCCAAGCAGTTGTTTCATGTAGGGTCGATATTGCTAGCTTCTCCTTTTTTCTTGTCTTTGCCAAAACCCTCTCTCGCAAAATTAAGGAAAGTTCGCCTGTTCTACTAAAAGATGCAGTGGCTGCAGTTCCAGCATTACCGCCAGCACTGTTATCGCTGAAATCACACGCCAGCCGTTGAGTATTTTTGAGGGTCTGCCTTTCTGGTATAAATCCCTAGCCGCTTCCAACCTATTTATTAGCAACTCCAGCTTATCGCACTTATGAACATCTTCCTGCCCTATTTTTTCTTCTTAAAAGAATGTCTCGCTTTCTTTCTTTTTTCATGGTACTGTTCTATTGTTAAGCATCACGATTAATTTGGTGGCAGGATATGCCGCAGGTTTTCCTGGAACATCGACTCGGAAATCTCCTACTAACTGCCTATTTAAACGTGGGTGATATTAGAGAGTGGTAGATGATAACCCACTGCTCATTTACATTTATTCAATTGCTTGCTTGTTTAGTCAGGATTGACAGCTGACGGAAAAAGTTCTCAATCGTTCAAATGCAGCTTTTCGACGTCAGACCTTTGCTGTAGCAATGCAATGAAGCGAGTCGAGCTTGGATCTTCGGCGGATGGCATGTACGTCAAGAGCGTTTGAAGCCTACACTCCGGCTATCAATTTGATTAGATGTTTGAACAGGAGACACCGTAGTGGCTATGTGGATTTTGGTGTCTGGGCCCATTATGTTTCTTGACGCGGCAAAGTCGAACTCTATCCCTCAGTTTTCGGAGGTATTTTCGGCAAGGCCGCATTTTCGCACAATACTCTGCCTTCTTCCGTCCATCCCAACGTTGAAGTCCCCAAGTACAATTATAAGATCATGCACAAGGATCGTATGTTCTTCTATGCACCCTTAAAATTAATCTTTGGTCTCATCGTCCTTCTACGCCGTCGGGGCGTGTACATAAAGGAGGTTAGTACTGTTAAACATAGGCTTTGATGCAGATTTCGGAAAATCGTTCGATGATTTCAGTGCACCTGGGATCAAGTGTCGTAGTCTTCGTGCTACCACAAATTCTTACAGATTTGTCATCGTTCATCGCTCTTCCTGTACTGCGGTGTACTCAATCCGGTATTTGAAGAGAACGACCAGCAGTCTGACATTTTGAGATCAAAAATTAACCCACTGTGCAATTTGTAGATATGTACGAGTATGTATCACCAAGGCAACGCCATGCGCTCGCTACGATAATAATACCAGACGGCAATACTATATTGAAGAGCAGCTGGGGCAACAACAGCACAATGCGCTGTTATGTACTCGTACGCCAAGTGCCCCTGCAACAAAAGTATTGCACTCGAGCGTAAATTCAAGTGGCTTTAATTGTCAATGAGTTTTAATGAGCAATTTGAGTAGCTGTGCGAAAGCAGAGCGCAATCGCACACATACGCAGGCGTACATACATACATAGTACATACGTATGCGCACAAATTCACACCTACGCTTTTGTACCGTTGTTTGAATTCTAGAGCTCTGTGAACAGGAGCACTACATAGTATACACAACAACAACGACAGCATGAAAGAGATGCCAAGCTGCCAAGCTGCCAATCTGCCCGTCTGGTGTTGACATTCAGCAACTGTTGCTGTTGCTGTGGCGATTGCTATCGACTATGGGAGTGATAGGCCACGCTGTTGACTTTGAAGCGGGTGGCGTTGAGGGTCGACTGTCGCTGGTTGTTGTAATAAATATGTAGGTTCGTATATAGAAACGGTTATGACAGCGACTGCGGTAATATAATACATACAATATTGTCAACTGTCGTTGCATTGTTGCTGGCATTATTGGTTTCATTGTTGTTGTTATTGTTGTCACTTTAACTGTTGCCGTTGCTGTTGGCCGCGCCAGTGGCAAATTACATTGATGAAGTTAATAATGTTTGAAGGAGGCTGTGCCACACACACACACACACACATACACGCTAAAAAACATGCGCCGAAAAGCACATTTGGCAACCCTAACAGGTAAACACCCACACCAATGCATTCTTCGAATATTGCACGGCGCTGTTATTAGTATTTGTATACACATTAGGGTGGGCCAAAAATGCATGTGAAAAAGTAAAGTCGGAATTTTTATACTCTCACCCCCTAGGATTGTTCTATACCGAAAAAATTTTATCCCTATTTATTTTGAAATCAAAAAATATTTAGAGGTCGCTCAAAGCGCCCAAAGTTTTCCATGTATTTTATATGGGGATAAAACAACTTTTCGTAGAAACGGTATATAATTCTTAAAAATCAATATTTTTCTATCGGAAAACTCTGTTTATTTGCAGAAGATTCCCAATAATAACACCAAATTGTTTATTTAACTGTTTTTTCATCGCAACTATAATTTATAGGTCCGCCAAAAACCCATAAAGACCCCGAAAAATGCAATGGGCGGACCAATAAACAATCGTTAGTATTAAAAAATGGTTAAATAAACGATTGGCTATTATTATTGAAAGTCTCTTGAAGAGAACCAGGGTTTTCCGATTGAAAAATATTGATTTTCAAGAATTCTATACCATTTCTACGAAAAGTTTTTTTCCCATATAAAAATACATGGAAAACTTTGAGCGCTTTGAGCGACCTCTAAATATTTTTTTGATTTCAAAATAAAAAAATAGGGGTATACAGAACAATCTTAGGGGGTAAGAGCATTACAATTCCGATTTTACTGTTTTTGGACCACCCTAATACACTTACATATGTACAATAAGTTCTTGCCGTATGTATCGATGTAGTACATGCGCTAGTGTGTATAGCTGCGTGCGTTTTGAATTTAAGCTAAAATTGCAATTTGATTGATATCCGAAATTGACTGCAAACATATTTGTGGTCAAATGAAATGTCTGGCATATTTGAAAATTAACTCGTATTGCTTGTAATTGTTTAGTTTTTTATGCTGCCTTATCTGCATATGTATGTACATACATATGTACATATGTTTGAGTTTATTTAATATTTCGTTTTTACACCCACACATTTGCACATTTATTTAGTTACATTAACGTTTTCGCGCTGGTTTAGTTACACTTTCGAAATGCATATTTGAATTTGAATATTAAGTTTTTTTTTGGTGTTCGTTTAATTTTGTGTGTTGCGGTTGCAAGTCTAAACAACCAAAATGGAGTTCAAATGCATTTGAGTTAAGGACCATTAAAATTTGATTGTTGTTGGCCACATAATATGTATGTATGTAATATTATGAGCGGTAGTTTAGCTTTCATAAATTTTAAATATTAAACAATTGTACCTAAGTGAGGGTGGTCTGCCGCTTTTTGGATGAAGGATGGGATTTTTTCCACATACATTTTAATCCACTTTTAATAGACTCGCCTAAGATGGAAACCCTGTTATTATGTACCTATCTTTCAAATGAAAAAAACTCGCTTAAAATAGTTATAGAGTTCAATATAACTTATGATGAACAAAAAATCGTAATTTTGTTTATTTAAATCGGAGTTGTCATAAACTACATACACCTTGTATTTCAGAAGCTCAAATGTATTTCAGAAAAACTTAAATGTATTTCAGGAAAGCACAAATGTATTTAAGAAAAATATTTTTTTTTCTGTAGATCAATGGCCTTTAATAAAAAACAAAGTTCGATGATTGTGCGAATTCAATCAAGAACGGTAACTAGTGTTGCCGCGTCAAAATATTTTATTTTTTCAAACGAAATGTCCACGCAAAATCTACCAAAAAAAAAAGACGAAGTTAAAACATAATGGGACCCATGGTGGAATTATATGATTGGTCTGAAGAATACATTCCCTAAGTGTGAAATCTCACCGTTTTTTGCCCAATTCATACCAGTTCCCATGAGCGACAATGCGGTAGAACTGAAACCCCTAATGCACAAATTTATTGCGCCTAATGAGTATGGCTTCAAAACTGACAAATCCGCCATTGAACAAATTCTGGAAAATACCCTAGATGAGGAATTCGTCGCTCACCATCACTTAGCCTATTTTAAAGCTGATTTTTTTTTGCAACGAAGAGATACCTATTGAGACTCATCTACTTGTATTTCATACGTATAGATGGTGACGCTTCGAGGAAGAGATCCTTCGACTCAGCACGGCCTGAGCGACCACGAGCAATTAAAGTAGCGACTGCAGAAGGATCTAGCAACACTAGGTGGCCATGGCAACACTAGGTGTCACAGAATTAGGCAGAGCAGTGAGGCATTCGGAGTATTGGTCTCGGGCGTATTGCCAAATAAGAAAAATAATATAAGATTGTTTCGAATTTTCAATGAATCATCTGTCCGAGCAGCTACTTACTAATTAATAAAAGTGTAAGTGCATTGATTTGTATAGCAGGGTTTTACTTACGTCGCTCATATCGCCGACATCCAGATTTTTACTATCCACCATACTGCCATTTGTGTCTGCCGGCCCCAGCGCACCAGGCGGGCCGGCACTCATCGGTGGCCACGGCGACGTAATGGTGCCGGGTCCGACTATACCGTCTGAAAAATAAAAGAAAAAGGAAAATATGAGTAGGATTAAAATATTAAAAAAAGAAGATAATACATATATATGTATACATCCTGCACAGTAAAACCGGCTTAAGTACTTCATCAAAAAAAGCTTGTTTTCAGACCAGCCTAAGTTGAGTACTTAAAATAGGAAAGGTTTAGGCATTGTAGTAGTTGGAGCATGAAAAACTGTGATAGTAAAGCGGGTCATATGTATGTATTATGACGTTCTTATACTAGGTTCACATATAAGTAGATTATCCTCTTTTTCGAGCTTAGCACCCTAATCTGTAATTATAACAAGAGATTAGCCATATAAAATTCGTCCCTTGTTAATCTGTAATTATAAAATAATCTCAGATTTAACCGATAACTTTTCGGTGTCCATCCTAGTTTTATCGATTGTTTTTGCGAAAGAGAGGAGAAATGCCAAATGTAAAAGTAAACAAAAATGTACGCTAGCAAGTAAAAGAGGTTTGTATAGGTATTTTTAATAAAATGTTAAGTTAAAATATATTTATAATGCTTATTATAGCAGAAAAACGTGATCACGGTGGCACAGAGAAGAAACATAACTTTTAGTTGAGATGTGAGAATAACAAGCACAACAAATTTGACGGCTAATAATCTGAGATTTGCCTGTGTAAACGGGGTGATTAAAAAACGAGCTTTGATTGAGATAATATTGATATGTGAACATAGTTTTAGTTTTTATGTGTAGGTCATTTAAAAATTAGGACCAATGACTCGTAATTCTGCTGAATGATAAAAAATTTAGACCGTCCCCGAAAAAAGAGTTCGGCGTACACATTTGAGACGAAAGTAGTTTTGTAAGGCAATTTCGTGAAATGTTTATCTTTTTTTGCCGAACGAGGGATCGCCTTTTTATAATTTTTGTCATATCCTCGGCATTAAAGGCCGGATCTTAAGGTATGATATATCGTGTTCTTGTCTCAAGGAGACAGTTTTCCTGTTTTAAAGTTCCTTGACCTCTTAACAACCCACCCTAATGTCAGCAAATTAAATACCAATTTAAAATTTTTTGGCCGACCGGTTGTTTTTCTGGATTTTTTAATCATATCTTCGGATTTTTAAGTATAATAAATCGATGGAGACAATCTTTTTGCTGTAAAGATCATTGACCTCAAGTACACCATTCCACTTACCCTAACGCGCCACCCTAATGCCAGTAAATTAAAGCACTCCAAAAATCATTAAACTTTTGCTACGGAAATTTTTTATTATTCCAGTAGAACTATATATTTAAAAAAATATATATATATTTGACGTATGTAGGTATCATCGAAAAATGTAAAAAGGGCACCCTAAGGTTCGACAGTTTTTTTTTCGAAATTGTCTTGAAAAAATACTTTAGACTCAGTTGTGTACGGCGAACTTTTTTTGTTTGCTTGTGAGTTGGTGCGGGCTAATATACATATGTACACCAATTCCATTGCGATTTATTGCGACTACAACTTTATTGTTTTGTACCATACTCACTTGGACATTTTAATTGGCAACTACTACTATTTCACAAGCTAGATGCTACTAAAGTTCGCTAGTTGACGTGTAGTAATGTTTTTTTTTTTACTTTTCTCTACAACAGCACGGCGCAGTGTTGCAATTTTTTGTGCTTGCCTGCGCGCCGATAATGCATTTTTAGGAAGAGTCTATGGAAAAAACTAAAACGTCCAGCACCAACATTGACTGACATGACGAAGTGGGAGTAACAACTGGCAGGATTTTGCAAACACAAGCGCGCAATAAAAAAATACTAACCACACAAAAAAAAAAGGCTCAATAGAAACGTGCGGCAGTGATGCAAAAAATTGCAAAAATTGCACAAAAAAGCGTTGCACTCCTCCACTTTGCATGCTGTTGAAAAATGTGCACAATTTTGCATTCAGTTTATTGCCTTTTGTGATTTTGGCCATTTTCCGCATGATTCCAGTGGGCGGATGCGCGTTGCGGCGAGTGGACGACCAGCCGCAAGCACAGGCATGCATTGTTTGTGCTGAATGCAACACCTACACACAAACCACTTATGTATGTACATCTACATATGTATGTATGTATGTATGCATCTGCATGTACACAGGAGATTAGCCAACAAGCCAGCCTCTCATTCTCCTAGCCTACATATGTATGTATTTCAGTCAGGCAATTTGTGTCTCGCACGTTTTTGTTTCCGTTACCGGAGGCTGCATCCT
>NW_016160041.1:0-32174 GCF_001687245.7 Rhagoletis zephyria | reverse complement strand
TTTTCGGAAAGGAGGAAAACATATATTTAATAATTGCGCCGGGTATTTATTGTTCCGCCCGCCCGAACTTCGACTTTCTTACTTGTTTCATTATACATACTAGCAACATGACTGCTGCAGCGAGCAACTAGTTGCATAAACTATTGCTAGTTGGAAATTTTTTGAACGTGAAAGGGCTAATTTGGAGATCTATATACACTTGTGATCAGCTAATTAAGCGAGCAACATTTTGATAAATTTTTGCTATTTTGCTTTCGTTTATTTAATGCTTATTATTTTTCCATAAAAGTCTAGCTCATTGTATAACAAACAGCATATAAATCCAGATTTCAAACTTTGTGCAAAAATTGTGAAAAATCTGCAAAATTTCAGCTAGATTTTCAACCTTTTATTTAGATTTTTTAAAATTTTTTGAGTATGCAGTTTAATAGCCCATTAAATTCTAGGGCTAATAATGTGCAAGTCTTAGGTTGCTAAAAAATCGCGTTGATTTTTAATTATTTTTTGTTCTGACTGCATTACAAATTTTTTTCCATACAAAATTAATTTGACAATTTTTTATTTATTTTTTATTATAGTGTGAATACAAAAAAAGTCTTGGAAAAAATGTTGTTAGTTAATAGATATTCTGCCAAAATCCGCAATAAAATCTGCGTTTTGTCCTAAAACTCACACTCCCATGTTTAGGAGTTTGTCGCTTTAACGAAACATTTTCCTGAACAAATATTTTCAATTTCCAGTTGGGATGGCTATTTATTAAGAAATAATTGCAACAATAAAACTAGCAGCTTAATGAATGTTTACATAATTTCATTGTATAAAAAATTGTTTTATATACCAAAACAACAACAAAAAAACATTTCAATAGCAAAAAAAAAATAATATGAAAAAACAAGCCTATTCAACAAATTTTGATTGTCAGTGCAATAAAAAATGGAAGCAGCAATTGCGCATCGATTCACAGCAGAACAAGAAGTAGCAAATGGAAAAAAAGAGCAACCACAAGCGAGCAACAATCAAAGCCAAATGCAACGGAGTACAATGCAACATTTTGTTGTCAATAGTCGCGTGTAAGAGGCAAACTAAAAGAAGAAGAAAAAATACTACACTGACGGCATAACAGCAGAAAAGAAGACGACGAGGAAGAAATAGTAAGAGGCAAGCAATAACAATACTTTTATGATTGCAACAATTGAGTGCGCACCACATCCATACATACATACATACATATGTACATATGTATATGTACGTTGAGCATTGGCAATAAAGCCATGCGCACAAGCGGCTTATATTTAAATAAATAAATGTACAAACTTTTAAGTAGATAGTGCAACGGCAACACGAATTGCACATACACCGATTTTATGTTGCCTCTTTTTTTATTGTAGGTCTGTAGGTAAATCACTCTGCATGTGCTACATATGAATGTTTTTACATATAGAAAAGTCAAAATCAAAAACCAAAGCGCGGCATAATGTTGTTTTTATTGTTGCACAATTTGGTTATGCATTGAAGCGTTGCGGCACGTCGCAAGCACGTTGGTGGCGCCTCCGACGCTATTGCATTCGTTGGCGTTGCAACAACTAATGCCTGCTATCAACTTGTTGCTTTTGTTTATATATTTTTTTTTGTTTTTTTTTTTTGGTTTTTAGCAATAAAAGCTGCCGAGCCACAAGCTTTCTACAATCGAAACGAAAAACCACGCCAATTATTTCGGTCGATTGCATTCAATGCATAGCGTAATGTGCGCTAATGGCTAGCTCGCTTGCTGGCTGACCGGCTCGCTGGAGATGAATGGCTTATTTGCCTAAAAGTGTGCCACGAGCGTTCAAAATGCAAAAACAAAATTAGACAAAACTCAAAGCTAAAATGCGCAGCTGACCGAATTCGGCTGGATAATGTTGCATTAATTGGGCGCGTTGGGTGCATCGTAGACACAAATGAGTTGAGCAAATTATGATTGGTGGTGTTCCAGTATGGAATTGATCTCGAATGAAGAGAACTGGCAAAGGCGATAGAATTATTAAATCAGAACTGAACTTTCGGTAGCGCAGAGATCATTAGTCCAAAGCAAGGTTTGCGTAGCTAAACTTAACGACTGTTGTGGCTGAGTGGTTAGACGGGCGGACTAACACTCAGGCCTCACGGCTCCGAGCAACAACTAAATTAGAAAATGTGATTTCCAACGGCGGTCGCCCTTCGGCAGGCAATGGCAAGCCTCCGAGTATATATTACTGCGATTTACCGTTCGGAGCCGACGTGAAACTGTTGGTCCTCCATCCACCAATTGGTGGAAAAGCTCGGCCAAACGCTTAACAAAAGTGTAAGCGCCAAAATATGCATTTATGAATTTAAAACTAAATTTTTATTTTAAGAATCTATAAATTTAAAATCAATTAATTCTTACTGCCGATTAATTGATTAGTTGACAAGTGTTAATGTTTATTGAGCAGCTACACATAGTACATATATCCGTATCCCAAATGTTGTTTACTCACCTAGAAGAAAAGAAAGAAAAAATAATGTTAGCTGATTTATCTTATGCGATTTGATTTAAAGGTTTATGGTAAAATAAAAAAAAATTATATACTCTCAACAAATAGGTAATATGAAAGTGATTTTGAGATTTTGAAACCAAAAAGACAGTGAAAACAATTTCGTACCGCCTTTCCGAGGAATCCTACACCATATTATATATGTAGATCATCTTTTCTTCGTGACCTTAAAATCTTTAACTTTGCTTTATATTTTATGAGCTAAAAATAACCGACAGTTTTAATTTTTTTCTAAGTGAAATAATTCGTTACTTTTCGAGGTTTTAAAGATTTTTTGAGATTTTTTTGAAGACTTTCTGGCGTACTTTGTGATTTTTCAGTATCTTTCCCGTATTTATCGGAGTCTTTCGGGCATTTATGGGAGGCTTTAGCTATCTTTCGGGATTTATTCGAGTTTGCCGAACTTGTCCAAGAATTTATAGGAAGATTTCGGGACTTGTCGGAATTTTGTGGGACCTTTTATGTTTTATTCCAGTTTTGTTGGCGAATTTTCAAGTTTAACCTTGCTTTAAAAACAAACAAAAAATTATATTTTTATATTAAAAGTCTCAATTTACTAAAATACTTTGCTTTTTATAATAAAGTGGAAACTCGCAACTGTTTTTGTCTTGCACTAACAAACGAGGAATATTCGGAATGCTTTTATTCTGCATGCCTCTATACAAAACGCAATCAAAGTTTAGAACATCAGTACAGGCAGGTAAGACGGTGCCCATTACCGATTTAGACCGCAGTTGACCAGTTCATGTGGACGCATGAAAAGCTCTCTGTACAATTTATATACGCCTGGCACAAGTAAAAGCTTTCGCTCGTTAACGATGACTCAGAACGGTGACGATCAAAGCTTTTTAAAGAGCTTTTAATGTGTGCCTCCAAATCAGTGATGCTCAAAACAGCTATGCGGGCGGATCTCTTCAAAGATCCATGTAGATTTTATATAGACGCGCACAGAGTAAAAGCTCTATGCATCACTGGTCCAAATAAAATCATAAAGAGCATAAAACAGATTTCCCTGAGGGATAACATACATACATACATATTCTAGCCCTAACTGAAAAATTTAAAGTTTTTTGATGCTTGAGTAAACGGATTTTTGAGAAGTAGTATTTCAGCGACCGGAATTCGAATTGTTGAAGAGTGCCTTCGATCTCCTTTCTTGTAGATATATTTAAGGTTGCCTTTGTCAATATATTTATTTTCGATATTATAACCGAACGCATTATCGATTATTTTCGAAGAAGGAAGTACATATGTAATCTGTTTTGCTTAAATAAATGGCTATCACAAAGTCTCATAAACTGTTGAGAAAAAGAATTCTGTGGTTTTTTAAGTCAACAACTACATGTCCTTCCACGCTTTTGTTGTTTTTATGTATGTATGTAAGTTCCTTTGCATGCCCTGAGCCGTACAACCAACAACATATCTGTGGGCAAAATTAATTTCGGAAAGTGCTTTGCTTACGGACATGTCAACAAATAGAAAAATAGCCATAGTTTTGCACATATTAAAAACGAAAAAAAAAATGCTTAGAAACACTAAATTGTCATGACTTTTTCATAAATAATTGTCATATTTGCTGCCGCTGACAGTGTGCCTTTGCAAAAAAATAAGGAGTGACAATTTGATTCGAAATTTATTTAATGCAGAAATGAAGGAATGTATGTATGTATGAATGAACATTCGACCGTACCAACTTACAGGCAAGCCAATTCGCCGTGCATCATCGATTCTAAAGAATTTTTGCAAAATATGTTTTTTTTTTGTTGTTTTGACGAACCTTTACAATTTTCGGGAACAGCTGCATTTCGCAACACAATTTTTTGAAATAGTTCTACTAGAATAAGGGAAATACTTCCTTAACAAAAGTTTAATGATTTCTTGTAAGCTTTACCAACTCTGGTAAGCATCAACTCAGCAATTTTTCGTAAGACGACTGCCAATTCTGGCAATTATCTAGGAAGATATCTTCGAAAAAATAATTGAAAGGTCTGCTAACTTGGAGGTATTAGCATTATTCTGTTTGTTTTCTAAAATTTAAACGAATTAAAAAATATATATTTTTCTCTTTAAAACAATAGAAACTAAAAGTTAGAATTAAATTAAATTAGATTAAATTAAATGAGAAACAAATTCAATCCAAAAAAGAAAAAAATTATAAAATAAGTTTCTAAAAATTATGTTATTTTAAAAAAATTTTGTTTTTAAAATAATATAAACTTCGTAAAAATTAAAATTAGTTAAAAAGTAGTTTTCGTTTTAAAATAACATAATCTTATAATTAGAAGAAATTTAATGAAAAAAGAAACAAAATAAAACATAAAATAAATTCCCAAATGTGAAATGAAATTAGGAAAAAACAAGTAAGAGCAGCGCTGTCTTCGGCTATGCCGAAGGCTTCATACCTTTCATGAACATCTGCAAATTTTACTTTGACAGATTACTGCTTTTGAATACATCTGCATACATCGATAGAGGAGTTACATACTTATATAAAAAATCGCATCTAAACAATCAGAGGTATGGAAGATATACTTTATATGACACCAATCTAAGTGATTTTCACTGCTATGTGATCGGTATGTAAACCGGTAACACAATTTATTGGGTTTAGTTTCCTACATAAAGGAGATATATGGCAAAAACTGGTATCTGAACAATCAGTGCTATAGGAGATAAAGCTTATACAGCATAGATTTTGACGATTTTCTCAGTAGACTTTGTATTATTATTTATAAAATATCTTACGAAATTTATCGGTTTTAGCTGTTCAAATAAAGGAGTTTTACAGTAAAAACCCCTTTTCGNCGAGGCAGACGAAGCTCTGTCTCATCCACGTCAGGTGGTTGCGTGCCCAGAACGGCATTCACAGGTCGAGAGTCTATATAACCCGGGACGGCTCTCTTTGAATTTCGTTCAAGGCCTGTCGGTAAGTTGTTGGGTTCAGAGATAGTTTTATGAACTCCGGACTTCGTCTGTCAGTTCATATATTTAGATGCCTTCTGACGTGCTGTGGCGAGGGTGGCGAGCAGATGTCTGTTTGGGTGCTAACACGATGACACCCTACTAGGAATTGCTTGAAGAGCATTGTGTTATGCTCCTTAATCGGGAGCATATGTGCCTCGTCGCGCAGGTGATGTTGCGGCAACATCAGAAGGAATCCTGTCGCTGTCTGAGCGCCGTGTTTTGACAGGTCTGCAGCTTCATCCATTGCGTCCTACTAGTCCCTGATAACCATACAGCTGCTGCATATTTCAGAACCGGCCGGCCAATTGCCTTGTACGTTGCCAACAACGTTTCTCTGTTTGCCCCAGGTGCTGCCGGCTAGCGACTTGAGGACTTTGTTGGGGCTTTGTACTTTATTGACAACTGCGGTTGTTTGCGCCGAGAAGGAGCTCAGACCTTCGAAGGTTACTCTGAGTACCTTCAGGTTATTCAACGTCGGAATTGGTTCGTTAACGACGATAAAACCCAGCCGCAGTCTGACCTCCTTCGTCCAAGTGGTGAAAAGCGTTGCTGAGGATTTTGTATGGGAGAGGGTTAGGCTCCGTGCAGTGACGTAGCGAGAAAGCTCGACGACATAACCAATTAGTGAGCTATCGTCAGCATAAGATACAATCGAGACGACCTCTGATGGTTGAGAGAGCTGAAAGAAAGAGAAATGTGAAAGTTGAACAGTAGTGGGAAAAGACACCACCCTGTTGAACACCCTGTTTTATTTTCCTAGGTTTGTTCGATTTGTCTCTAAAGATCACTGACGAGTTTCGACCACTCAGGTAATTCGCCGCCCACCGTTTGTCTTCTAGTAGCGTTACTTGAATAGTTCTCTCACAGGAGGGGGTGGGGGGGTTTCGGTTAAAGCCACAAGTTATCTGGGTATTTATGGCGTCAAGTGCTCTTGTTGTGCTGTAAACTTTACGAAACCCGGGTTGATGCTTCGCTGGGGTTCAGTAATTTGTGTAGTGCGGGAGTAGAAGGGTCTCTAGTGTCTTCGCAACCGGGGAAAGGAGAGCTATCCGGCGAGAAGACTCTCTTTTGTTGGATGGTTTCCCCGGCTTAAGCAGTGGAACCACTCTCCCCGTTTTCCAGATGTCTGGTACGATGAGAGTGGCCCTAGATAGGTTGAGGACCTTGGTTAGATAGTCCACTCCCGCAGGACCCAAATTTTTGAGCATCGGCATTCAAATTCCGTCGGGTTCAATTGCTTTGGAGACTTTCGCTTTCCGGATGGCTATCCTTTCCTCGTCGCTGCTTAAAAAAGAGGCGCACTTGGTGTTGGCAGTTTGTGCAGCCTTCTGGTCACTCTATGTTTGGCTTTGTCCGCCGGAGGATGCAGTATGAACTGTCGGCTAAAATAGCTCGCGCATCGCTCCGGGTCGGAGGAAGCGTGGTCGCCAAAAGATATTTCAACTCTGTCGTCATGCTTCGTCGGATTGGACAATGACGTTGACCAAAGCTTGCTCACACCAGAGGCGAAGTTACAAGTCTTCAGATGGTCTTCCCACTTCACTAGTTGCCGAATCTCCGAGCTGAAAACCCCTTATACGGGGATTCAAGGGATAGGCCTGGCGAAAGGATTATCCTTTTGGTTATTAAGTTTTTCGTTACAGTTTTGAATTTGGAAGGAATTGGTTTTAAATTTTGTTCACTCTGCAAAGACTCAAAATTGTTCGCTCTATAGAGTATTCAATGGAAAAAATTTCATGTTCACTCTTTCGAGGTGTTCGTAGCATCGGGTGTTCACTCCAGCCAGATAGCACTGTATTTAAATTTAGCTATCACACACATACATATGTATTAGAAAAACTTCCCCTTTTATTGTAAAATTCATTTAATTGTTCATAAGATTTTTTTTGCCAGTCACTGTTTCTAATTTCGTTTTCATTTCAATCAAACGTAAAATCAATTTTTATGCCAAAATAACACATCTGTTCAATTGGCAATTGGCAATGGCAATTTTTTTAGTCTGTTGAGATACCGCAATAGCACAAAAGTCAATAAAAATTCGGGCTATGTCTCGAAATGCAAATAATGCATTGAAACAAATTGTTCGACAAGTGAGTGGATAATTTTAAATTTCGGCTACCACAGACAAGATGAAAACAACCAAAAAACAAACAAAAAAAAAACGAAAAATTGGCAACAATAATCAGCAAGTGTCTACTAAAATAAACTTCAGCACGTGGACGTATTCGATAAGCACATCTGGGGATTGCTTGATGCATTTATGTAGGTAAGAACAAGATTAGCTCAAAATCCGACCCAAAGCATAAACGTATAAATTATAATAAGACGGCTAAAAACAAAAACCATTATTCTCTTTTTGGGAAATTATCGGAAACTTTCTGAGCTTTTGCGAATTTGTTTATTTTTTAATATTTTTCGAAACTTTTAGGGAATATCTCGGGGGTTTGTTCGGTTTGTTTTTCAACTATACGCGATTATTCAATTCTACATTTTTTCAGAATCTTCCGGAAGTTTTTAGGACTCGCGTGCAATTTTTTCGGGAATTTCGTATATTTTTCGGGATTTCTCGATATCTTACCTGTTTTTTTTTTTAACTTTAGGGGTTTGTTTTTTAACTTTTCGGGATTTTTTTGGAACCTCTTGTGATTTTTCGGAAAGTTCCACCTGCAAAAGTACATTTTAATCTTGTTTAACTTTTCTTTTTTTTTTATTTCTCAAAAGAGTCGTACGACCTGCTTTGTCGTGCTATTAGTTCTGGATGGAAATTCAGTATATTTTATGAGCTTGTTTTTTCCGTTGTATTGGGCATTCAAGAGCAGGTTTAAACTACGCCGATGGCACTTGCTTCTGGATTTGTGAAAAAACTACTCGGCGCAAAAATTGAAAATAATTGTTCCGTACGTCATGCGAATTGCGCCCCTCGTGCGGATGGGCGGGAAAGGAGGGTAAAACCGTTGGGATTATTATTGTTATTATGTAGAAAAAAGAAATTTATTATATCTAATAATTAGTTTTCATTTTAGTATGGATGGTTCAAAATATAGTCAACTTGTTTCCAGTGCTCGCTGCTTAAACTCATCTTTCTACTGAGAGCCTAGTATTGATCACTTTAAGTTCATAAATTTGAGAATATTTTTTTGTCAATATGCATATATATATAATATGCACTTCTAACCCCCCAGCCACAGAGTGCTCTGCTAGTGCTTTTTGTAAAAAAAATACAAACTAAGCTTCATTAATTTCACTACCGAAAGAAATTCTAGATATCTATTGCACATACATATGTACATATACACATCCATATATATGTAAGTGTTTGATCTACAACATAGTACTTATCTCCCAGCCAATTTACCCTGTCGATAGAGCGAAGTATCGACGGTGTTTATTATCATTTAAATACGTAAATATCGCTTGTTGAACACAACACAAACAAATTTTTTTAATATTATCTAGAAGGAAATCATCAATTACTTTATTTAGCTATGTAAGTAGGTATTATAAAAACCAAAACACTTGAGTAATCTTCGATAGCAAAATAAAGCCAAAAAACAACNACACAAACAAATTTTTTTAATATTATCTAGAAGGAAATCATCAATTACTTTATTTAGCTATGTAAGTAGGTATTATAAAAACCAAAACACTTGAGTAATCTTCGATAGCAAAATAAAGTCAAAAGACAACTAAAAATTAACTTTTGCTGATAGTGAAAAAAACGATAGATAAAAAATTCCTTGGAAGGCCGCTAAAAATATATATAAAGTGTATGCACTTATTTGATTTTTATTTTGACTAAAAGCAAATGCCGCACAGTAGGGAAAATTAATTTTTTTTTTGTGACATCAAATTAAATATATCGAGAACGAAAAGAGATATGTCTGATTGAGTTAACAACTGCATTGAAATAAAACCAACCATCAAAAGTAAAATTTTTGATTTTTTTTCGTTCTATCTCCTAAAAACAGCAATGTATTGATTTTTTTAAATAAAAATTAGAATTGCCTTTTTCGGTTCCTTCATGCAAGAACCGAAAAAAAATACCTGAAACTTTTTAAAAAGTTCATTGCACACATTTTTCTGGTCAAGAAAAGAAAAACATTGAAAATCTTCTTTTTCTGAAGGTAATATTAAAGGTCAAGGTAATTCTTTTATCCAACAAGATTATTTTTCCTGAATTTTCCATCCTAAGAGCGTTATAATACCGTTACATTTATTTTGCCATCTGTTGTTGTTCTAGAGATAAATATTAGATTGTTACAAAAAAAGTTAGTTTTTCACACTGTGCGCGGGTGTTCCGTGCCATCTCCGCTCAACTCTCAAACAAAAAATGATTATTTTAAAAAGTTAAGAAACACAATGGAAAATGGCAATTGTTGTAATTCCATAAGGTTAGGTATCCAGATATCTTATCTTATTCCTGGTACTAGGAATAGTATGTTGAAAAAATATCAACTTTCTAAACAAACTGGAACTACTTTTTTTACTTCCTTTGGCAGATTCGGTAGAAAGCCTAAGTCTAGAGGAGAGAGGCACAGCTTTCCAAGGGCTGGACACTCACAGATATTATGATATATACAGGACTTAGTCCTCCTTTATTATCATAAGTTAGATTTCACTTAAAGGCTAGAAGCCTAGCGCCTTCCCACTTAGAGAAAAAAGAAAATTTGTAACTATGCTCCCGTTCTACCTTTCAGCGTTTGCCGAAAGAGCGCATCCCCTGGCGAGCCTTTCTGTTCTTTTCAAGGATCCGAGTGTACTCTGGAACCCTAAGAAGGTGTACCTTCGTCTCAGTGAATAATTCATCCATGACTAAAGTAATAAAGAATGATTGCATTTAAGTTATTCTAAGTGCAAACATTCCTAATTTCCAAGAGGGATGCTGAAGAAATACATACATATACATATATCGAGCCCTAACCGAAAAAAAAACGTAAGCGAAATGTTTTTCAAAATTATCTGTTTGATGACAAATGCTCCCAGAGCAATTTCTTGTTAACGCATTTCCTTGTCACAAGGAAAATTACAAAAAAACAAAAAAAAAATGACTAAGGTACGTTTTTGCCGGTTATGGATTGACATCTCGATATTCGTACCGAAGCAGAGAAGAGTAACACGAAAACCTGAAATTAAAATTAAAAAGGATTTACGAATTTATTAAAAAAAAAAAATAGAATTGGAAAATTTGTAAGAAAAAAACATAAAAATTAATTGCTCACGGTTTTCTCAAGCCGCTTAAACCCACAATACTGCTTAACAATTAGCAACAAAAGTCAAGGTGAATGTTAACAAAATGTTATATAATAAAAAATTTGGTATATACATATGTATGCAGGTATGGCCATACATAGTGCATATATATATGTATAAATACAAGAAAGCGTTAAAAAGCTAATTATCAGCAAGAATTGACGCCAAATGCGAAAAAGTTAAACCAGTTTGAGAGCGACATTGTATAACTTTTTTTTTTTTTAGTTTATTTATTGCGTTATTCGAGTCAGCATTATGATAAAAACTTAAATAAGAAAACAAAAAGAAAATAAAATAAAATAAAGGAAAAAGACAGACATGACGAGCTAATGAAAACAAATAATCACAGAAAGTGTCAAATTACACAAAGTCTAAATGAGTGCAAAAACAAAAGCGAGCAAAATTCATAAACATACAGATATGTATACCATAAATACATATGTATGTATGTTTGTGCGTATGTGTTGCAGTAAGAGTGACAATAACAAGAATAAATAAAAAGAAGTCTTGTAACAATAAACTAAAAGTTAAAACTCAAGCGAGGTGAAGAGGTGAAACGTTTTATTCATTCTGTCACTTTGCGCCAAGAAGCGACTGCAGTGTTCTGAAAGAAAATATGTAACTAAAAAAGAAAACGAAGAGGCGTCTTGACAGCAATTTGACATAATTATGACAGTTGTAACAGACCAGTGGAGCAGTGGAGATACCTAGGTACTACATACTATGGTTGCAATACCTACATATGGACTGAAAGAGTGGTTGGAAATATTCTTGCACCTGAAATGTCAGCCAACCGTAGTAATTTTTTTTTATTGCCAAACGAAGCCAAAGTTATTCAAATAAATTTTGCTTCTACTATAACGTCATTAAAACAAGTATTTTGCCCTTCCATTTGTTTCAAGCACAGATCTGCTACTGCGATTAAAAATCACAACCTGTCAAGCATAAATTTCAGTGGGTAAACACCCTCAAATTCTAGATGAACTACGTAAGGCAAAACGCTTTTGGTATTGTGTGATCCGACCAATGGAAAGCGTACTAGGCACCAATATAGAGATTCCATTAAAATGCACGCAATGAAAAAAACCTTACTTAGCCCTAACTGCATAAACTGAATAATGTCATACTGTCTTTCGAGGTGGAACCCGACGGTTATAAGTTAGATCAAAGGTAAGCTGTTCCTAGGGCTAGGCTTTTGGTGGCTAAATACGCGTGACAGCCGACAGGTTTCTGATCAATGCAAATCTTTGTTCGTAGATATTAGCATACTAAAACTGTGTCAGGCTTGATAACAGAAAATCCAGCGACATCACTCATGTGGAGCTCTTTCAAATTGAGGCGTCATATCCCTAAGTTGCTAAGATAGAGACCAAATCAAGAACAATCAAAACTTTCTTTACTATTGGCCAGGGGTGGGTATAAAAAACCGGCGGTTTCTCCTTTATGACTTCTTCAACTTTCTACCGCAGTGTTTCACGAACCGGAACCCCTTTGAGGGCTCACTAAAGAACGCATAAAATCTTCAGCTCTGAAAGTATTGAAACCAGTTGTCAGTAGCAAAGGAAAAGGCAACCTCGTGGTCGAGGAGTTGGCGAAAATATGTTTGGTTAATTTTGCTTAAGAGGTGGACATACCTCTAATCTCCTGCAAACACAGATTGGACTCAGTGCGGAGGTTAATATCGCGCGCAGCAAACCAGCCAGATTACTAGACTAATATAGTCAAAAGTTGATGTAAAGCGATCTAAAGCTCCTCTCCCAGATCAGTAGTCTGGGTAATGACCGAACACTGCCTTAGGGACGCTCATAGGTGGAAGTTAGGCTAACCGACCAACCATTTTTGTCGCGGCTGCAGAGACGAACACTCTCTCTGTCACTGTCCCACCCCGGCCAAGAACCGGGCAACCAATTCTTCAACAAGTAGATACATTGTGTAATGGAAGGAAGAAAATAAATGGCTTTCGCTACTGGTATAACAAGAGAATTTTTCAGCCAACTTGTGCCTCCGTGCTCTAATCTTAACCTAACCTAACCTAACCAGCAAAGAAATAGGAATATTTCCTCTGTCATAAGGAAAGCTGATTGAGAAGGACTGACTTCACTTGGCATTTCCAATTAGATTCACAGCCTCATTGCGTTAGTCGTAAATTAGATTAGAAAATCGTCGAAAACTATGCAGTGCTGCCAAGTTTTTCCGCTTTAATAATGTCATGAAATTTTCGATACTATTCGACTCTCGAAATACGACCTGCATTCGACACGACTCTCGCAATGAGGCTGTCAGTTATCACTGAAAAGAAACAAATGGCGTGGAGAATCAGATGAAACTGTCTAAATTTATTTATTTATTCGGCGTTTTAGGCCTAAAACTTAAATATAGTAAAACCAAACAATTCATAAATTCATTGTATACGATCGGCAACTGGAGATGCCTCGTCTACAGTCTATCCCGATGAAGGTTGCGCCCTCTCGTCTGGACCGCAGACGGAAAGGGCGAGTTTCCAATCCAAATAATTAACATGAGGAATGCCTTGCGACATTACTCGACACACTTTCTCATAAAAAATCTTCATAATCTCCATTGTCTTTTGTTTTTGCTGTTGCTGTGAGCAATCTTAATGAAAAACTTTAACTTTTATTTTTAACCGAAACATTTGACGAATTTCATGTATGTAACAACATTTGTTATCAGCGCCATAGGTTGCTTGCACGGCAATTTACAGATTTACAGCTACCACGAAATTACCCATTTGATAAGCAGCAGGAACAGACAAAAAAAAAACAAAAACAATTTAAAATTGCCTAGTAAATGGGCGAGAGTGGCATGGTGTGAGTCACCAGACTTCGTCGACGTTTGACGCACGCAAACTATTAATGCACATTAGGGTGGTCTAAAAAAAAATTATATTCGGAATTTAAATGCTTCACCCCCTTTATCAAAAAAATATACCCGTTTTGTTTTTATTTTAAACTCAAAAATATTTAGAGGTCGCTCAAAGCGCTTAAGGTTCTCCATGCATTTTATAAGCGAAAAAAAAACAAATTTTCGTAGAAATGGTATACAANACCCGTTTTGTTTTTATTTTAAACTCAAAAATATTTAGAGGTCGCTCAAACCGCTTAAGGTTCTCCATGCATTTTATAAGCGAAAAAAAAAACAAATTTTCGTAGAAATGGTATACAATTTTTTTCTTTTTGAGCCAGAAAACTCTGTTTCTTTTTATTCCCCATAATAATAGCCAATTGTTTATTAAATTATTTTTTTTAAATTAACTATTTTATATACATAGGTCCTAAAAAACCCCAAAAATGCAATGGTGGGACCTGTACAAAATCATCAGTACTAAAAAATAGTAAAATAAACAATAGAGTACTATTATTGGTAGTTTCCTGAAGAGAAAAATTCAAAAGGTTGAGAACTTTAAAATTCCGAATTTACTATTTTTTTTGGACACCCCTAATGCTCACATGTATATACATATATACTATTTAGCATGGCGTATGCGGTGGGTCTAATAAAAGAACGTGCACCGGAACACCTGTTAAAACTTATCCACTATCCGGACACTTACAGCGAGATTTTACATAACAACAAATTTAACAAGCTTAAATTATTTGACATTTGGCAAACAAACAAAAACAAACACGAATTTTATTAAAGAATGTAGGCAGCCGTTTGCTTAAAGCTCAAGTGGGCAGCATTAGATTACTTCTAGTCCTTGCCAAAGTACTTTGCTTAGTGCCAACGATTTGCCACAGCTCAGCAGCATACACAAAACTACAACAACACAAAAAAAAAACATCTGTGTATTAGATTTTTTAGTGAAATTTTTAAACAGATGGTCTTCGAAATGTTAGCGCATTTGGCTGCATATAATCTGTGAATTGCGAAACCTTCGGATATTGGACTACCAACAACGCCAATACATCAGGGACGATGCGGAAGAATTGCTTGTTTAATATTAATTTAAGCAAAGTGAAAAAGTAAAGAAAACACAGCGAGAAAGCGAAAAAAACCCGACCATATTTATAATTAGAAGTAAACAAAATTTGTCATAGCCGGGCCGGAGCAGTGATTGTGTGCGGTATAAGAGTGTGCAGAAATGTGTATGAGAGTGGCAAACGGAACGATGTTAACAGTGTCAGAGCAGCAAGTGAGCAGCAAACTGTTACTTATAACAGACTGTAAAAAGAGAGCGCGCGCTAACAGCTGTGCAGAGTGCAGAGAGAGCGGCCAGCGCATAGATCAGCTGAGCGCTTACCGAAAGGTGGTCTAACTGGCTGCAGTTTAGAGATTGCGGCTGTTTATTTTTTTACTTTTTCTTCAAATTTTTCTTTTTTCCCCATCTTTTCTTCACATCCATCTTTTCATTTCAGTTTAAGTGAAAGAAACGAGTCTCTGTAGGCTCCATAAACCTGTTTTTCTGAGAGTTCGCTTCGTAGACGGATGGCAGTGTGCGCTGACAAGTTGGCGACGCAAAGAGCGAACATAGACTTTCGAGAATTTCAAACGTGTAAGCAAACGAGTATGGCAAGTATTTGTTGTTGCCTATACATTCACCAACTGTTTAGTTTATTTTCTTGGCTACCTTTTTCTCTTTGTTTTGCTTTATAGATTTCTGCTGTGTGTTTGTTTATTTTGTTCGTATGCCTGCCAACCGTAGCTATAGAGGTCTATGAGTTGGAAAGTGGAAGGTGTATGGCACCAGCATGGCGTTCGTTTTGTGGTTTTCGTGCATGCATTGCATAAAGAATTAAACTTCTTATTGTTGCTTTTTGGTCGCCGCAAGCTGAAAATATTGCTAAAGCAGCTACCGACCGACGTCGATGATGACTCATACAGGTGCGTTGCTGGCGAGTGCTGCTCCCAACTTGTGGCTCTCCGAAAATTCTATACAAACATACATATACATATATGCGTGTATGTGCCCATGTGTATGCATGCAGTTCAGCCACCAGATAGCGAACAGCGCCCAACGCTGTCAATTGAAATGCAACTAAAGTGTTGCTGCTGTGTGCGAAAAAACCAACAACCAGCAAACAGCAAGTGAGGCAAGTCGTTTTAATAATGAACGCAATATTGAAAATACATTTTCGCACACTTAACCATAAATCTTTATTTATTACAGCCAGCCAACGCAGACGACAGCGTTGGTACAACACACATGGAGGGCGTATAAAATGAAAGAAATAAAAAGAAAAAATTACCACTGTGAAAATAAGGGAAATAAAAATAAAAAGTGAGCAATTGAATATATGTAAATGACAGCATGCAAGAATGAGCATTTAAATTTTCACTTGTTCCCCTTTGCTGAGTGCCAGGGCTTAGGCTGCATTCGCTGGCATATGAACGGGCAACTTTGTTCGCAACGGCAGCTTTGAATGCAGTGCTTGATGCTAGGGGGCGATGCTGTCATGTATGTAAGTATAAATTAAATGTATGCATGTATATCTCCTGCTGTTGTGCAGTTTGTTTTGGTTTCGACATTTGCAAGAGAAATGGAGAGCCGGAGGCAGAGCATTAGAAGACGACAGCTATCGCATAGAAAACTGTAAAAGCATAAACAAATAGAAATCAGACAAATTTTGGTACCGCGCAAACATTTTCCTTCCAAGCAGCTTGCATTGAAGGCTACGTTATATGAGCACTTACATGCACATACAATAAGTATACCGATAATTCAATAAACTTCTCATTAGCACTTAATGAGCTGCGAGACACTGAGCCGCTAGCAACTGATAACGCATGCAAAGAGAGTGCACGTAAGCCTAAATATAAAATTATTTACATAAATACATAAATATAGCTCGTTGCAGTCAAAGCTTTCGGATTGCTATATTGTCGACACAAAGCGCCTGCGATTGTTTCCAAGTATGTAGCTATAACTTTTGATTTGTTGCGTTAGGCTTTGTTGCTGGAGCTATACATTTTACATATATACATTGATACATATATTCATTTATTGCCGTGGGTCAGTTTCAATAATTCTTTGTGCGTTAGACTTAATACATACATATTGCAGGGATGGGTATGGTAGGATTTTTTTGACGTTTTAAACCCACGTTTTCTCAAGAAATAGAGCTATCTTCCAAATTTAGAGGTATGATTCTGATTATTCTATATTCTAATAGTATTGGAAGCTAATAAAGAAATATAACCAGGTAACCCGGTATTATCGAAAACTGTAACAGCAGTAGGGAACACTCTAATCCATCATAAATATATGAGAACTAAGTCAGTTATGACCAAATTAATATCCAGCGATCAAACTCTTTTCATCTCTCATCTTAAGAGATCAGTGTCTTTTTTAGGAAAAGAATAACCAAAGAGCCAGGCCGCTAACTGCTTTCTAGAACCTATTGCTCTCTGCGGTTATCCACTCAGTAATTCAAAGTCTCAAAGAAAGCCAAGCGAGTCTACAAAATGCGTCCTGCACTACAAGAGCAGATACTGCGCTTTCTCTCGTCAATCCATCGGCGAATTTGTTCCCCTCGATACCATAGTGGCTTGATATCCTGCGCAGTGTTACCTCATTCTCAGCTGGCAAAATTTTAAGATGATCAGCTTGCAGGTGATCATGCTATCAGAGAATGCCCTGAATGACTCTAGCCATCGGCCTGAAAAAACTGTGGGCTATCTTCCCATTGCAATAGAAAATCCGTGTCCCTCCAGTATACTAACGTACGTACCTGCAATCGAGGTGAGTGTACGCATTTGCCGAAAGTTTCCTCCACGGGTAAGTAGGTCAAGGTCCTTAGTGCTACCAGTAAGAACTACGACCAGATAATTGAGCTTATCACTTTGACCAGGTGCAACGTTTAAAAAATACCAGTATGCTCAAACTTTTTGTGAAAGTATACCTCTTTCAGCACAGCGTCAGCAAGCCTTCTTCTTTACAACCCCGTGATTTGAGACCAAAATGCTTGCTGGATGCTTGTTCGTATGAGGAGTTCCGTCAGATATTCGTAGTTGCAACTCTCTCGGATCAACCCAGCAGAAACTCCAGTGGCGCAGTTGAACAAGTTGCCACTGATACTGTGACCGACAGCTAAGCCAATCTTAAGAGTGTATTAAAACATTTAAAGGCGGTTGCTTTCAAGGTTTTCTGGTCACCAAACTACTAAAGCGGAAGCAATATTTAGACGGACGACCATGTGGTAATCCATTCTATTCACTTTTGGCTTAGATTATATGCCCCACCAAAAAGCTTTTTAAGAGTCTTGTTTAGGTGAGAGTTCCAGCCCAGCCTCCTAACGAGGGTTATAACAAGATGTGTACCATGTGCTTGATCTAGGAGGGTATTCAAATACTGTGTCTCCCAGTTGCGAAAATCTACATTAAAACAATAAACACAGTCGTACTGTACTGGGAAAAAATAGGCGCGGTTTTCTAACCAAATATCCTCCACGTCTCAATGAGTCCTTGATATTACCTACCGTGCGATGTATAGCTCATAGATAATTTCCATATAAGTACTTTTTATCAAAAGTGTGCTTAAATTAAACTTTGAAGATGGTGGAGATAAATACCGCTTAGTTGCGATGACCTTGGCTACAATCAGCAGATGGGCAATCCACTTCACTTATTCTTAAAAATTCGGTTTTTGTGTGGGACGAAAAGTGGACGCTATTTATATGTAAGTGCTACATAATCATGAAGAATTTTTACAATCAAAGCGAAGTCCATTCAATAGAACGTTTGCGTGAATGGCTTTATTAATACTTAAGTTAATAATTTTTATATGTACATATTTACTCCCAAACAAAAATTTAAGTACATATTTCAAATACGTATGTTCCACATTAGGGTACATCACCAAAAAAAAACCAATTGCGATTTTGTCACCGGATTTATAAAATGTATTATATTTTAAGACTGCCATCAAAATATTTCGTAAACATGTTAAAATTTATAACGATTTGAAAATACCACCAAGAAGCCATTATTTTGATTTCGTTTATATATTTTTTAAACAAATTTATGCAGACCTCTTAAGCTTAAATTCTTCTATAGATGGAGGTGATTATTTGGAAAAATATTTTTAAATACTAATTTTATTCATAAAAGTAATTTTATTTTTAATTAGGTCCAGCTCACTTAAATCTTATTTTTTCCGCCATATTTTTTGCAGAAGTCTTAGAATATAATAGATCTTATAATTCCGATAAATAGTACCGATCGGAAAAATAGTATAGATTTTTATTTTGTATATAGATTGATGCACCCTAATGTAAAAAATTATCAAAAATCGTATGGCTCCGAACTTCTGATGAACACGAGACCTACACACTCATTTCTCTATAAAAAATTAATGTGTCTATTCTTGCCCTTAAGTTATTTTTTTAAATTGTTTATATTTTTTGCTGTTCTAAAAACATTTAAAAAAGCTTTCTTATTCGCCTTGAAATTGTCAAGGTAATAGACAAGCCAACAGACAAACGAACATACATACATATCTGTGTACATATGTATGCAATCACATATCGCTAGTTTAGAGTGAAAATTTGCTATGTTCATTTTTCCAAAATTTAACGGGAGAGATAAAATACTTTTTTTTAGAATTTTTTTTTATTCAAATATTTTGATAGGCTTTAAATTCCACATTTTGCATGTTTAAAGCAAAACCAAACTCCATACGAAGAAAGCAGAAGGGTTCAATTTTAAATAAAAGGTTTTCTAATATTTTCGTCTGATCGTTTTCCTGTGCCTCTTTTGGACTAAGAAAATTTGCTTTTCATTGAATTTAAACGGCAAGAAATAAAACAAAGACATACCTTAATCCTACAGGTAACAAAGCATTTTTAATTTCTGTTGCCTCCTATTTATATATAAATATGAATTTTAATAAAAAGTGGACTTAGCAATTTTGCACTCTAAGCTAGCGACATACATACATACATACATATACATTTGTCTGGTTTCTATCGCTTAGATGACGCCGGGGTCAGTTTAATCATGTGACTAAACAAATTAATGGCTTAGAAAGCAATAACAAAATTAATATTAAATTAATCGAAAGAGAGTTGACAGCGTGATTCATATGCAGCCCA
Organism: Rhagoletis zephyria; assembly: GCF_001687245.7. Classification (NCBI taxonomy): domain Eukaryota; kingdom Metazoa; phylum Arthropoda; class Insecta; order Diptera; family Tephritidae; genus Rhagoletis; species Rhagoletis zephyria. Next base: position 12,355 of record NW_016160041.1, on the reverse strand, counting down.
TGTGGCAGGTGATAAGCAAAATGATTTAATAGCCGGTACGATTGTGGCGTTTACTAAGTTATTGAACGATGATTTTGTGAAATGAAATTATAGTTTTGTAAAAAGCAATAGCAATGCGGTCAAAGATGCTTTAAAATAAATTAAAACGGATATAAGATGGCTTAGACAAGTCAAGTGTAGGTGTAGTAGTGATAATCAGTGATTAATTAAATTAGTTTTATTCTTAAAAATAATATAAACATTTAGTTCCTAATATTGTTGTTTTATTACCTGTGTACAATTTAAAACAAAAAAGAAATGAAAAATGCCGCTCTACAAACAATCTGCTCCACTTAAATAACCACACTAGGAGCTTCCTTCTGAATTTTTGGGCCTCGGAGAAGCAACATCGTTAAGATTCATCATTTTGAAGACTGTTTAATTTCGAAGAAAAGTGGTGAAAAAAATATCTTAATTACTTTGGTTTTCATTCATTTATCATACTACCCGATCTGGGATTCCGTGGGAGCCATCAAAATTAAAGTTTTCGCCGGGAATAGAAACCAAAGTAATTAACGTATTTTCTTCAATTTCACCACTTTTCTTTGAAATTTATTTATTTTTTTTTTAACTAGATTGAAATGAAGTTTCTCCAATGCTAACAAGTTCAGAAATAAGCCTAAATCTTAAAGAAAAAATGTGCCTATTCAAATGAATCGGAGTGTATGTTTGAAAATTTTTCCAATTTCGATTCTTTTTTTGTGGCCGAAACTAAGGATCACCTTTTTAAATTTTTTGGCGACACCTACATTCTGCAATATTTTTTTTTCTTTTATAGTTCTACTGGAATCAAAGTACATTTGTAGCAAAAGTTTAATGATTTTTAGTTGACTTTGAATCATTGACATTAGGGTGGTACGTTAGCATGGTAGAGTCTGAGATCAGGTGGGCCCGTGCTAGAACGGGGTATTTGAAGTTAATGAAATTTGAAGAAAAGAATCATTTAGACAAAATTATCGATAAAAAATCCTTTAAAATCCGACTGTAAGTACCGAATATATGACGAGAAATGCAAAAAGGCCAAATAAATATTTTTTCGGAATTGCGTTACAAAAATATTTCAGACTCAGGGGTATTCGGCGAACTTTTTTTCAGGCCAAACAAAAAAAAAACCATTCTACTTAACCTCCCGACAGTGTGTTTAGTCTTTAATAGTTTGCTCTTAACTTTTATCGCCAAATGAAATTCTTATCAACATGATACTTACTGCATGCTTACTTCACAAAGCGATAACAAATAGGCAAAAACAATTACGTTAAGTAGGCAATAAATATCACTACTTTTTAACGTTTAAGTGATGCAATACAAAACTAATAAGATAACATTTGGTCAAAATAAAATAAAATTTTTGTAAAAGAAATTTTAATAACGAAATTGCAAAAAACCAACCGAAATATTTGTACTTTCAGATTTATGCTTTTTTGGTTAAAACCAGCATATACATACTATGAATTTCATCGAAGTCGTATAACAAGAGCAAATTAGAGTTTGTTGACTCTTTTAGGTTTTTTTTTCAGGAAATTGAAACGGAAGCGGTCATGGAAGTTTCTAAAGCTAACCAAACAGCAGCTTCATGGGGTCTTGAATAGATATATGCACATTGTATTTAATACGACGTCTTGCCGTTAGACTCAAAATAATTCCAAAACCCCACTGTACCATTCGCATAAAAATTTCAAAAAGTCAGCGCCAGTTTTTATAAATTTCACTTGTTATATAACCAAGTAATTTTTAAGCAAAAAAAAAACAAAATCGACTTCAATTCTCATATAAAACTTTAGAAAGTACCGTTGATTTCTTCATGATCCAATGATCGCATCTAACCAAGTTAGTATGGGACCACCTCGGAGGTACCGTGGTTAACGGTTCAACGGTTCGGTTAACGTGGTCCAAAGTTATGCGGCAATTTACATAAAAAAAGTATTCCGACGAATTGATAACCTCCTCCTTTTTTTGAAGTTGGTTAAGAATTATTAAAAATCAAACCGATTTTTCAGACTCTTGAAACTTGCACTTTATCAGATTAGAATTTTATGCGCTTTAAAACTCCACTAGTAAGCCCGCATGGCTTGAAAACACCAAATTTAATTTAACTTTTTAAACCCTCTTCAAAAAACTAAGCAATACTTTTATTTAGTTTGTGTAAATTCGACTTTTAAAGTGGCAACTCTCTTCAAAAGCATTTTCGAACTTAAATCTTTTTAATCTCTTTCGAATGATATTATGATACATAGGTAGGTATTTCTATTAACTGATGAAGTATATTACATACAAATTTTGAAACACTTAGCAACTCTACTAAATACAGTTCAGATATAACCCCTTTTCGAACCCATTTCGATTGATATCCATCTTTTAATAATTCAGTTAACTTATTAAATAATTTTAACTTTTTAAAGAGGTGGCAGCCCAGTTTGAACCCAGTTTAAAATTCTAAAGGTTCCCGCTAACAGATTCTTACCGCTACTGCGTATGACGCAAATGTTTAAATACGTCATGTCACTTGTGTATGCATAATTAAATAAAGTTCCACTTTTAAAACAGGTGGCAACTCTCTTCAACCTAGAACTTGCTTAAACTTATATCGTCTGACACCCATATTGTGAGACATATTTAAATTACCTAATTGTATTGATTCAAGTTGATTTTGTTTTTTTTTTTTAAACAGTTGGCAACCCCCTACAATTAGTTAAGAAAAAAACCTTTTCAAAACCGTTTCGAGTGATACCCATTTTGTAATACGTAATTGATTTAACTTTTAAAATAATTTCAACTTATTTTTTTGAATGGTGGCAACTCTTTTCGAAAAACTTAAACCAAAAAACCCAAAGAAAAGCTCGAAATTTTCTTGAATTTTTTTTGAATATTCTTAAATTTTGTTTAAATTTTGAAACTTCGATGGATATGATTTTGGTTAAAACATGAAAAATATTTTAATAAAAAAATAAAAATAAAAATTACTTGAAAAATATACCGAATATTAAAAAAAAAACAACATATGAACACTTGTTTGAGTCACTGTACATATATGTAAATGATCATCACTGAAAGCAACAAGAACGATTTCTACCAAAAGCGTTTGCTTAGCCTCAAAAAAAAAACAAAAAACTTTCAAAACCTCAATTAATTAATATAACCGGATTAAAGTGAAAGGAGCGTATAGCAAAGAAAACAAACACAAACAACCTGAAAGCAATACGAAAATGGGTTAAACAAGCAATTGATGACATATAAAAACTGAAATTAAAAGCCATCAACAAGTGGAACGAAACTCAGGTAGAGACTATCGCAAATTAAGGACACGAAGAAATGGGCGCAATGAAGTGGCAATTTTGTGATACCAGAATGAAGGGACAAAAGAAAAATAATAATAAACACGAGATGTGACAAGACAATAAGATGTAAGTAGACACTATAATCGGCGAAGAAGAAGAAAACTCGGCGGGGAAACAATTAAGAGAAACTAAAAAAGCAGAATATTTTGCATCAATGGGGCAGCTGGACGGGAGTGGCAAATCAAATTTTAAAATTTTTAATGGTACTCATAGGCATACGCACATACATATATCGAGCTTAAGAAATCACGCATGAATGCGCAGCAGCACAGTTGATATGGGTCGATGCTGAGTCTTAAGTTCACAGCCTGAAAGCCAGCAGTCAGACAGACCTAAAATGTGTTCTTTTTTTTATACACATTCGCAATTTTAGTTAAAATACGCGAGTAAAAATTCAAAATATTGCTTGACGAGCGTCGATCCACACACCAAAATTTACTTTTAAGTAAAACAGAATTAAGCTGAAAGCAGCAAGCAACATGAAATGAATAACAAAAAACAAAAAAAAAAAACCTGTCGTAAACAAGAAATTATAACTACAAAGCAATAACAGCAACAACAAGCGCCCAGCAAGACAACAAAATAGACCACAAGACAGAGGCAAACAGCAAACAAGAAGAATGATCGAACTGGTGGAACAACTTCTCGGTTACGTCGCGATGTTGCCATGAGCGCAAACTGTGCTTTGCGGTGAGAAGGGATAACACAACAAAACCAAAAAAACAAAAACAAAAAAAACAAGAAAACTTAACTAGTAAATGGAACAAAGGTAAAGACAAATCATACGACAAACGGACAACTTTTCGAAAAATCTGTTTGAATCAGAAGAGCGCAAGCGCGCGTTTAAGCTCAGCGTGAGGCTAAGCCATAAACTGGATACAGCTGGAGCTAATACATGTGTATGTACCTACACCCATGGTCATAATAATAGGTACCAAATTCGAAATGATATTGTTTGCAATTTATGTTTATTTAGTTATTTTTAATAATTTGCATTTAAACTATTGTTCGATAACATTTTCAATTTTGTACCTATTATTATGACCATGAGTGTATATACCTACATTAGGCATATGACTTTTTTCTAAAATTCAATATAAATAACTATGAGAAGCCGAGGAACAAACAAAAATAATGTTTTGTCAAAATTTGCTAGAAAATGTACCGCAAGGGACTACGAAAAAATATTTTTTTCTGAAAAAAACATAAATTTAGGGGATTCACAGGACGTGTTAACCTTCGTAAAATCTTAAGCTTAACATATTTTTATTTTAAATACCGGTTAAAATGGTTTTAGGGGGGAATAATTATATACTTTTTTATCAGTTTAAAAACATTTCGGTGTAGGTAATAAGAAATTCTCTAATACCACTTTAATCATTATTTAAAAAAAAAAATGTTATGCTTAAGATTTTGCGGCGGTTACCACGACTTGTAAGTCCCCTAATTATATTTACAAACATACACATACGAAAAATTTCGTGTCAACCGACTTATGACAGCGATCGAAAATTGGTTGGTATAGTTGTTTTTATTTTCTGTAATTTTTTTTCTTAGAGCTCCCCCCGGTAAATATTTTTTACTAAATTTTGATAAAACGTTATTTTTCATGATTCCTCATCCTCTGCTCAAAGGTACATTTAATTTTACAAAAAAGTCATATGCCTAATGTACATGTACATACTTATGCTAGTAGAAGCTGAAGCTGTTGCCGGTCTACAAAGAGCTTATGCTGTAGAGAGTTGACTCGCTTAACCGCCAAAAGAAGGTGAACAGGCCACTAACGACGTTCATACCTACATATATGTGTAAGAAGCATAGTTGAGCTTCGAGTCGAATGCAAGCTTGAATGTGGCTTGCATGTGTACGTACCCGTATGCATCTTAGAGCAACACTACGGCAGGAAAAGGCAACAGATTGCAGAAAAAAAGTTTACACAACAAAGATAACAAAGTAGAAGTTATAACAAGCGAGAAAAAAATGAATAGCCCAAAACATAATATGTATGTACAACAACCTGACACACGATCGTCACAAAGGCGTACATACATACATTATATTATAGCTATACAAGTATATTAGGGTGGTCCTTAAAAATCAATTGAACGATTTTTTTCAGCCATAGATATCACATCTAAAATTTTGGTCCCGATTGGAGTCGGTTAAGGCGTGTCGCAAAGGGGTCAAAGGCCAGATGCCTCTATAATAATAATAATAATAATAGATTGGCGCGTACACATATGTTAGCGTTTGGCCGAGCTTCTCCTCCGATTTGTGGCATGCGCCTTGATGTTGTCACACAAAGCGGAGGGACCTACAGTTTTACGCCGACTCCGAACGGCGATTGTATTTTTATGAGAAGCTGTTTTTCATGGCAGAAATACACTCGGAGGTTTGCCATTGCCTGCCGAGGGACGACCGCTGTTAAGAAAAAACCTTTTTTCTATATTTTTGCGATGTTGCTTTGACCAGGGTTTGAACCCAGGCGTTGTGGAGTGGAAGCGCGCACTGCTTACCACTACACCACAGCCTCTCTGGACTCAAAAAATTAAAAATATAATTTTTTTCCCATTTAATACCCAAAAACGATACTAGTAAAGACGAGAATATCACATGTAAAGTTTGGCCCCGATCGGAGTCGGTTAAGACGACTTCATAGGGTAACCTGAACTTTGGCCCCTGCGCGACACGCCTTAACGGTATCCAATTGGAACCGAAATTTATATGTAATATACATATATGGCCGTGGTATTACCAATTGAGGGGTGAGACTGGAAAAAACTCGTTCATTTGATTTTTTAAGCACCACCCTAATGTATATATACGAGTACATAGTTGCTTCTGCGCCTATAACCACAAACATTTATACTTAGAGGAGTGAGTAGTTGGTTAAATGCGTAGATGCAAGCGCATGCGTTTACCTGTTGAGCATATAAATTAAATGTGTATGCGCCGGACAAAAGGGAACCATGACGAACGCAAATACGTACATACATACATACATAGTATGTATCTACCCAGCAGCAAAAATGCAATTGCATGGCAATGCCACCAACTCCAGAGTCGACTCCAAAGTAATGCCTTCGCCTTACAATATGCATGAATTGTTTCTCAAATTTAATCAATTTCCATGTATCAAATACAACATCAATTTTTTTCGAATTATTTTCATCGACTGACAGGCAANGTTTTTTTTTTTTTATTCTTAATTATGAAAATGTTTGGGTTTAACATTTAAACCGAATTGTTTAAATTCTAAACCCAACATATGTGCTCTCTTTTTTTTAAACTTGGAAGGTTTGTATTTGAAACTGAATTTAGTTTGGTCATATATGTAGTCCAAAAAGTTTAAAATTAAAACCGAAATTTTTAGCCGTGTAGGTAACACAAAACAGTCACAATATTACTCGACTCTGAGCTATTAATTCATTCAATTCGAATGTTGATAAAATCAGGGAAAAAGGTAGGACAGCGTTAATCTGTAGCAATAGAAAGACATAAACAAAGAAATAAGGAAACACACCATAACAGGCAATAAAACTGTTTCCAGTATTTTTAGCTTGAAAGCGAATATCTACAATTTTGATTTACTTGGCACAAGCTTGGTTTTGCCATAAGAAATATACATAAGACACTGGAATAACCGCAAGTGGGCAAGTGGGTGATTCAGATTTGAAGTTGTGAGACATCTCTCTCAAAAATCCATCCAAAAATAATCGATAAAATATGTATGTACAAATATACCGATAGACCGATAACAATTGTAGCAACAACAAACAAACAGTATCGATAAACAAATTAATATTATTTACTTTGTAACAATAAAATCGATAACAATGCCGATAAATGTATCGATAACTGTAACAATAACGACCACGATATAATAAGGATAAAAGCATCATTAAACATATAAATAACAGCGAGGATAAATATTGCGGAGTTCACATAGATAAATTTATCTTCGTTTAAAGTACAACAACGCCATTTATCGATAATAATAGCAATAGGAGTTTCCAGGAACGATTTCTCCTAGGTCACCGCCCGGCAACGTTTTGAGTGGCATTGGAGCTTGAGGTACATATTGAGGCTTAAAATTAGTTATATTAAAAATAAATTTAATTCAAGAGCGCTTTCTATTTTTTAACTCAAATTCAAATTTCCTAAGAACCACAGGGCAATGATGCCGTTGAGAGTTTTCCAAAAGTCGCAAAAAAGGGGTAATTGACGAAAAATGTAAAAAGAAAATATCGAGACAAGCTTTGCACAAAACAGGTTTGCAAACATACATAGAAATCGAGCTGCTGCAAGGAGATGAATTGCATTTCCTTTAAAAGTTTTAAGTGATGCATTTTTTCGTAATTACAGGAGAAAATATTTTTTAATTGCATGGCTATGTTAACGTTTCCTAAAAAAAATCTCTAAAAAAGGGCAAAAGTCGCACACAATTTTGGAAAAGGAAAAAAAAAATCAAAATTTTCAAGAAGTAAGGTCAAAGGGTATTGGCGCCAAAAAAGGCGAAACATTTAATCATTACTACAAGCCTCAAGCAAAGACCCACAAGAGGCAGGTTTTTCTTGGAACTTTTGCCTTGCATTTAGTATATATTTCAGTTCACATCAAAATGACAATAACTGCCGTCGATGTGCCAAAAACGTCTGTTCCGAGGAAATCTCCATGCGACGAGTTTTGAAGCGGATGCGACTGCAACACACACTGTGGGCGCACACGGGACGGATGTTTAACGGCAGACAGCTAAATGAGAGTCGTAGAAATCAGGCGCAGCTGGTTAATTGCACGGAGTTCTAAGAGAAAAAAAGGCAATAAGTAAACGGTAAGAGGCAAACAAACAAATAGAATAAAACGCGTATGCATGGACATAGACATAATGGCAGACCAATAGACGGAAAAGCAAAGAACTAATAAAAGAAGAGATGCACATAAAAAAATAGAGTTAAGTGGAAGGCTGACTGGACGCTGGCCGGATTGCGTCTTGTCGAATCAATGGACGGCCTGCGAAGCTAACAAATACATACTTAAATCAATACACTACACTTGGCCAACATTCGCACACGCGCACACACACTCCCGCCCATATAAAAATGCTGCATGGAAAGGTTTGTGGCTAAATAAGACACTCACTGCCAAGGAAGGCAAAAGCAGGCAAGTATACTAAATGAAAATAACAACAAACAAACCTTTTTGTTTTGATTCGTGCAGGATGGCGTCTTCGTCGTCAATAATGCTGCCGCCACCGACGCCGCCGCCGCTGCCGACGATTGTTGATGTATTGGTGGCTGAGTTGCTGAGATTGTTTTGCAACTGCAGCAGGCCACTGCCACAAGTGCTGGAGCTGGTTATGTTTTTCATGCAGCCAGTTTACGTGAAACGTTGCACAAAGAAAAAAAAAACAAAAACACAAAAGAAAAACAAGCAAACAAATTGCAAAATTTTCAGGTAGTAGTGCCTTTTGGGGAGCTGCTTATTGTATTTTAATTGATTTTTATTTCTTTTCACAGACGCTTTTACTTTTACTTTGACTTATTTAGTCGCTCTAATTTTAATTATTTCCGAGTGTTTGAAATCGACTTTTGAAAAGTTTTCGTTGCTTTTTTTTTTTGTAATTTAATTATTTTGTAAAAGTATTTGCTTTATCAAGTTGATTTCGACTTTTTTCCACGTTGTTTTTGAGGTTTTTTTTTTGTATATTAGAGAAAAATTTCGAACTTTTTTTTTATTTTTACAATCACTACTGTTAACACTTGGCACTTTTTTGCGGACTTTGCGTATTGTTAAGGCGAATTTTAATATTTATATGGCAGCACTTTATTTGGTATTAAACATATTTTTTGCGAAAATAAAAATAGTTTTTTCATAACAGTGAGCACTTTATTTTTGAATATCGTGAACTCGAATTTTCATGTAGCCTAAATATGGAAAAAGTTAAAAAATTTATATATACAACTTTAGTTATTAAATTTTCAATTCAAATTTAAAACTTTAAGCTATACACTGACGTTGCTCGCAGTTTTGAACTTAGTATTGCAGTTTTATTAGACTTTATTTTTACTTATTTTGTTTTGTTTTGTTTTAATATATTTTTTGGCGTATTTAAAATTATTTTTGCACGGGTAACGGATCAATCAGATAAGCCCACGCCCTTGTTTTCAGAAGCGTGTGGGTGAGCGAGTGTGCTTCGCCTATTTAACTTGTATTGTGGATTCGATTCGAAAGGAGTAATCACTTGATCAAGGATGCCGCGATTCGGGCCCTGATTATACACCCAGTACGGCTCACCTTAAAAGAGGTTGGCTACAAAATGAGACTAATTTAGGAGCCTTGGCTTTCCTAGGGAAAGACGGTTGCTGTGTTAGAGTTCTTAGACCTGGCATCCTTCAAAGAACTGATCGACACATAAATTTGGCTCTCTTCAACTTGGCGACCTCTCGTACAAACTTCCAACGACAGAAATGTGTTCCTTTTGAGATATGTATACCAATGTAATATGAAATAGAAAATATGGCTATTCCCTACAAGGATCTAATATCAGGGCATCAAAAAAAGTTTACATTTTTCCAATGCAGATCTATGATTGGAGGGTACTGGAGCAACCATCTTCCTTGGATTGCAGGTACTTTAGCCTTAAAGGGCGTCTTAAAATAGCAAACATTACCAGGTCCTCAGGCATGCCAGAAAAATTAAGAAGCGATGTATGCAAAGATTCTCGAATCACTTATAGTGAAAATGAATTTTGATCTCTTGAATTTTTATCTCTAATGGACCCACGAAGTAGGGTCAAGGGCATTAGCAATCAGAAAAAAGGTTAACGATAATACATATGTAATTCTGTTAGCTCAAATAAAAAAAATATGGTTATCATTTAAGAGTTATTGGCAGAATTTTTGTCACAGCATTGAAACTACTTCAGAGTTTTTTAGACTTCGAAAGATATTAGCTAAATTTTGGGCAATACCTTCACTGATCCACAAAGAGAATAGTGTTCTGATACCTTTGACCTTTGAATGTGGTAGACGAAGATTTCAAAGACCTTACAAGAATATCCATATATAAATGGGATTCGATCTATTCAGGTCACAGGTGCCAAATGATGATCAATTCACAAAAAAAAAAAAAAAAATAGATGAGCTGTGTGCCAGGTTATAAAGCTACAGATGGAACGATAAGGCTGAAGCGCCGGCGATAACCGGTCGAAATCAGTCAACATGACCTAATAGCCTTTGATGCCCTCTGCTCTTGACGACTCTTAGGCCAAACCCAAAGCCCAAAAAAAATAAGGAGAGTTCTAGGGATTAGGGAGTGAAATTATACGTATATAATCAGTTAGGTATCTCTTTAACCGAGTTGCAGAAGCGGCAAATATCGCTGACGTGGATGCCTGCTTCCAATATAGTAGAGAGGCACACCTAAGCGAAGTGCGCCCACTGTGGTACAATCTGAGAGCTCGTATTCGATCTCGTTCGTTCAGCGTGAAGTAGAACCAGTTGATAAGCTCAATAAAGTGCGAGAATTCATGGATGCCTCTTTCATTTAAATCCGCGAGACAAACAACGGGGTGATGATGAAATGAGCGTGCCCACGATAGGCCAGAACAGTGACTGAGGTGGTATTCCATTTCTCTCTCAATTTCTTCCTCGTCGCAGTAGCTTCGTCTGAAGTCATTAGCCGGCAGGCTTATTCTATCAACATCTACTTATACAAGCAGTGACCCGTAATAATTCCACTTACTTGCCTAAGTAGAGAGCGCTCTAACCGAACAGTGGAGCCTTTTTCTTAGAAGCTACTGCTATGGTCTGACAGCCTAAATCAGAGGTCCAATGAGTGGTTCTTTGAGCGTATTCCACTCTCTACTCTTAAATTCGTTTTAGAGCCATCCTCTTGGAGGTCTCAGATCGATTAGTTCTCGCAGTTGAAGGAATACGAACTTGTTGTCGAGCTCTTCCAGGTAGGTCTTAATTGAAATTCTTGTTCTCGCTTCCCTGGCTAGTCTCTCTGCTTTGCCATTTCTCACTATTCCCTTGTGGCTTGGAATCAACATTAATGGATAATATTGCAATATACAAGGGAGTATCTTTCTTCAGGCACTCGAAGTCTAGGCGATTATGTGGTCTCGAAAGATGAAATGGTCTTAACTAGTGCCAGTAGAGACGCCTACTCCTTATTTTTGTTAGTCTATTCTGTTCTTTGAGTTTTTACCCATCCTTTTATAGGATGCAGAAACATGAACACTGTCGAACAAACATGAGCAGGCTTTGAAGCTTTCGAGAGAACTATTCTACGAATTCGCGTAGATGATGAGTGCAAAATAAGATAAAATGAAGAACTGTACGATCTGTCCAACGACATGGGCATAGTTAGGCGCATAAAAATTCAACGATTGACCAAGCTCCTAGAGAAAGAAAAGATCCAAGTACCCATGAGTGAACTACAAACACAATGGAAGGATCAGGTGCAGAAAGACCTATCACCATTCGAGATGTAGTATGTACCTACAACTGGCGCAACGTCGCAAAGGAGAGAGGGAGGCAATTGGCGAAGTTTATTGGTCTCGGCCCAAACCGACGAACGAACGGTTGTAGAACGAAACAAGTAGTAGAATAAGCAGAGGAAGTTTATGTTAAGTTCAATAAAATTATACGAAAAATGGGAATACAGTGTCTTTTCAATAGTTTTCCACATGCAAAAAAAATATATATTTGGTGCATTTTAGCATCTCTTTTTCACTAAGTATTTCCAGCAATATTCTTATTGTTGTGTGCTGCTGCTGCTTTTTTAACTTTTAATCATTTTCTCATTTTCACTGTCGCTATGCTGTGATTATGCACCTTTTCTTCACAAAACTACATACATATATTTATACACGCACAATGTATTTTATACATACATACTAATGTATGTATGTATGTTTGTATGTGTGTAGGTATATGCACGTCCACACAATCATTATTTTATGCATACACCATCAT
>NW_016160040.1:50301-71736 GCF_001687245.7 Rhagoletis zephyria | reverse complement strand
AGCAACTTTTTTTTTTTGTATGGGGACCGACCCAGTCTAATGTACATGCCGAAGAAGTAGTTGAATTGCAGTTTGCCCGAAAGAACAAATGGTACGACGACGATTGTCACGTCGCTTTGAAGAAAAAAGGAATCGGCTACAGTGCCACTCTGCACGGCTGCAATCATAGGTAAATTTTCCGCGCAGCTATCGATATGATACATTCTAAAATCGAAATGACGCTTTACGAAATTTATAATTTCGAAAGTACTGTTAAGGAGGTGTAGGGTGATATCAGCCCCTCAAACGGCGCATGTAAGGTATAATGGTCAAATCTTGGAAAAATCTTCGAGAAGAGGAAGCTCATCATAGCTTTATTAACTAAAAAGCCGTCTTCGATAGCATGGGAAAAAACTGTTTATACGGCTCAATTTCTAGAAGTAATGCGGCTGCAGAAAGTACCGGTAAGCTCTGTCGATATTGGAAAGGACCTCTCAAAACAGTTCAATAGCAAACTTCTTTAATCTAATGCTGGAGAAGTGATCTCCGAAATTGGACAGCATATCATTCATTAAAGTCTTACGTTCAGCTATAAAGGAGTGTTCTTTTATTAAGATGTCATCGTCGATTATGATTTCCTCTAAATAAAAAAAATAAATATTTGGACCCCTACATAAAATACGAAAACAGAAGACAAAGTTGACCTGGGGCTTATTTCATAAAAGTCAGAAGTGCGACAATTGTCAACTTTTCTATCAAATTTCACAACCAGAATTGTTGGCGAAATTTTTTCTGTTTCAAATACAATACTGGAATATTGTCGACAATGGTGCTGACAATTGTCACTCTGACAAATTTGTCGCAGCAATAGCTCCGTCGGAAAGTTTTCACTGGGGAATTTTGTAATTTTATTTATATGGTAATTAAGCGCATTTCATTACTTCTCAATTATTTGAATATTTCTTGAAACTAAAATAATGCAAATGCAGTTACTACATATGAATTAGATATTAATTTCATATGACTGGCGACAATTTTGTCAACGACAACTTTAAAACCCGACAATAACAATTTGTTACTTTTCTAATGGAATTTCTCATAAAATTGAAGCGCTGATGACAATTGTTTTTATGAAACAAAACACACAAGACACACAAAACTGTCGAGTTGTCACTGACGGAAATACGGAAAATGCCTGCCGTTACCAAATTGTCACTGTCAATTTATGAAATAGGCCCCTTTCTGCCCTTTTTAGGCAGAAAATAACGGGTATATTTTATTTCAAGCGCTGAAATATTTCTAAATTTTTAGATTTTTCATGGTTTTCTCGGAATTTACTTCTCGAAAATTCTAGGTTTTTTATCTTTTATATTTCTTCGGAAACTAATAAAAATTTTAACGGGATTTTCAGAAAATTTTTCGGGGCTATTTCCATATCTTTAGCGAATTTTTTTCAAAAGTTTCCGCATTATTTTTTTTTCGATACCTTTCGGTATTTTTTCGTAACTAGCTTATTCAAACCTACAGTCTTTATTTTGTCTTTTATAAATGCATGAAATTTGTATTCTTCGCTTTAAATTAGAAAAGCCAAAAACTAAAAATAACTACAACAATTTGATTTTTGCTATAAAATACATATTTGATACGGTCTCTGGCAAACTTAAATCAGTTGAAGTATGTGAAAAGGAATTTTTTGCTTTCACATGCATTTATTTCCTAGAAAATCTTAAAGTTTTCCTTTACTAGAAGTGAATTTTATAACCAATATTTTAAATTAAAGATCTCCAAGTATTTTCAACAAATTTAATATAATTTAGAAGCAACATATGAATTGATGCAAATCGATATCTTTTCCATCTATTTTTAAATTTATTCTATCCTCACTTTTCTCATAAATACGCATATTTTCACTATCGCACACACACACACACACACACACGCATACCTAGTATGTAAGCACGTCTATCCAATCATGATGCACTCTATCTGACACATGCAAATTATATTATCTGCAAAGCAATGCAAATTTCCATAATTTCGTCTTCTTAAATAACAATGAGTGGGGGAAAAAAAATCCATTTTTGCCTTTGTTGCTGTCATAAAACTTTGGCTTGTCTGGTATGCGGCATGTTTGGCATTGTGGTCGGTCCAACTTTTCATTTCCCATAAAGTCAGTTTCTTGGGAAGAAAATGACGCTTAGAAAGCAGACTTTATACCATAGCAAGCAATCGAAAAAAAGGGGGATCGAAGCATAAAACCACATCGGAGAGCGAGACAAGCCCGCAGCGAATAGATCTGAGTCAAACTCACTTACATACATTCACACATACATAAGTACGTATTCAATGAACGCTACTACCCAGTGGGAAAGGGTAATGTTCGGGAGTGCATTAAGTGATGGATAGTCCCTATAACCTTTGCACGAAGTGATGCGTTTTACAATTCTATAAATGAAATCTATAAATATAATTTGTAATTTGAAACCGTAACTAACTAGTTGATAGCCTAACACGCCTCCATTCGGCTAGAGCAGCTGTTGAGGTACGTTGAAAAAAAGACATACTTAAGTTAGAACTTTTTGTTTTATCTGTGGCTTTAAAAGTGCACATTACCCACTCGCTTACCTTGCAATGCATGTTTTCGTTCAACCGTGATTATTAACTTTTCTTGCTATAAAAAGGTTATGCATTTCCATTTTCCCACTGGGTATTTGTGTTCTTGTGCGTGCATGTGTGAGGCGAGTCATGTGGCTAACCAGTATAAAGTCTAATATAGAAAATTGAGAATATTCCAGACCATAGTTATAACCATTCTCGTGGCGTAAATGTTGGTTAAGCTCAACATGCGGACGAACACACACACACACACACACAAATCCCTTAAAACATATTTTCACTTAAAATGAGATTTATGTACCTAAATGCATACACTCGGATTCGTCAGCGTGTGAACGCATATTTATTGTAAAATGAAATTGTGAGTATACCTATACATATTTACATATATATATATATATATATATATATATATATATATATATATATACTCGAAAGCAATTTGCTCATGTGTGTGTGTGAGCTTGCAATTTTCATAAAATTGNAGCAATTTGCTCATGTGTGTGTGTGAGCTTGCAATTTTCATAAAATTGTGAAAAGTCACTGCATTGTAAGGCATCATCAGTCATCGAGTTTTCATTTGTCATAAGCAGCAAGGAATAGAGTAATGCATGCCTGCATAAAGTGTAGGTAAGCAAACACTTACATATTCACAAAACTTTTTGCATATGTACATGTGTATAGTATATACTTACACTTAATCGGTCCATTTTAATTCCAAAAGTACTGAAAACTTTATGTAGATATGTATGTATATGCACCCAGTTGGTAGAATTTTATAAGAAAATTTATGTTCTTTATTTTAGCTTCATATGCGTAACCAGTGATGTGCCATATTGTATTTACTAAATACGAAGTACAAAAGTATTTGTCATTTAGGGATTTAGGGCTTTCGGTTTCTCGGGAATTTCGAAGATTTTCTGGAAGGCTTCGGGATTTTCGGGATTCTCGGTCCTATTTTGTTATTTCGGGTTTTTGAGGTTCTTGGGACTATATCGATATTTTCGAGACTATTTCGCAATTTTCGGGGCTCTCGGGATACCCTCGGGTCTTCGCGACTATTTCTTGTGTGTGTGTTCTTGGAACTATTTCAGAATTCTTGGATCTACTGTGGGATTTTCGAGACTATATAGGGAGTTTCGAGACTATATCAGGACTTTCGGAAAACCTTAGAAATTTTCGAAATTCTTGGGACTATGTATATCGATATTTTTCGGGACTACTTCACTGTTTTTGATATTATTTCATATTCTCGAAACTGTATCAGGATTTCTTGAAAGCTCTTTTCTATCTTCTGAAAGACTAACAGAAAGATTTGCTTTCTAGGAGGTCTTAGCATTTTTTTGGTTTATCTTTTAGCAATAAGTTTTCTAAGAAGTGAATGAAATTAAAACTAAATATTTTTCTATTTAACACAATAAAATCTAAAAATTAAAAGAAAATTTAATTGAAAACAGAACTACATTTCGTAGCTTTGCTTTTATATTGCGCAAAAATTTAACTATTTCGAACATACATAAATGAAATCAGAGTTGACTTAAAAGCCAGCATTTACTACATTACGCTGGCTAGGGAATCCACTTATTAACAAATTTGAACGCCACTTTTTAAATACACGCAACCCTCTTCAAACATTCTAAATGCTTCGCTTGATATGTTTGATAAAATTCGACTTCTCAAACAATTGGCAACCCCATTTTAAGCATTGTGATACATATTTTAATTAACTGATGAATTAAGTTGAATTTATTTTTTAAACATATGGCAACCCCAAAAGAAAGTTCAGGAAAAAACGCTTTTCAAAACCATTTCGATTTGACTTATTAAATAATTTAAATTAAACTTTTTAAACGGGTGGCAGCCCTCTGTATGCACCTCGAAAATATTCGTAGCACACAAACTAAAGCTTTCTTAACAATCTTTTGTTTAAGATATTTTAATATTTCCGTCTCTATAAATATTCCCTCTTCAAAATATTTAACGCTACTACCCTCTTAAACTATTTTCATCTGACGCCCATTTGGTGACACATATTTCTATTACGTAATTGCTTTAATTCAGACTCAATTTAATTTTTTAACAGGTGGCAACCCTTCCACAGTTAAGTTATGAAACAAAGCTTTTCGAAACCAGTTCAAATGATGCCCATTTTTAAGAAATGGTTTAATGTTTTTAATAATTTGAATTGTACTTTTTTTTTAAAGCGGCAACTCTTTTCGAAAAAGTAAAACGAGGCGGATCTGGTGGTATTGATTATTAAATAATTTGGGTTTAATTTTTTAACAGATGGCAAGTATTTTAGAAAAAGTAAAATCGTATTGTACTTCTACTGCGAGATCTCTTTAATTTTACAGCTCATTTTTGAAAATCGCATTATATATGTATATAGATATATAGAATATTTTAAAATTATTCTAAAATCTCTCTATGGTATGCTTTCGGCTTCCCATTCTGAAAGGAGTAATCGCAAATAGAAAATAGAATCCACCTACAATCACACACACACACCTTAAACAATAGCTCGACATTTTCCCAATTCTCCCACAAAACATAAAATAGGTCAAATATCTCAACCGTAATTTGCAATTTGCGTTTATGCCCCCCACTTACACTACAAAATACACCGTTGTTAGTGATTTACATAAAATTCCAGGAATTGCTAAATGACTGCCCAGGGGTTTGCATTTCCCTTTAATATTAATTTGAAAACAGTTGTAAAATAATTTACCACATACATACATACATATGTACATACATATGTAAATACCCATAAGAACATGCATGCTGGGAGGGAAGAGGACGTGGAAGGTCCGAAAGTACATAAGAAAGAACAAAAAACATTTGATTTGAAACCTTTAGTTTTGCTTGAAAACTGCCAAAAATTGAATTGAATCTCTGTCTTTGAAAAGCGTTGGCAAACTAAACAACAAATAGGAATTCCTAAAATCAAAAAAACACAACAGCATTTAGTTGAGTATAAAAGTAAATACAAAAACAATTTGCATGATGTCTTTGTTGCTACACTTGGGCCAATGTATTTGTATCTGTAGCATCGGCACCGTCTTTTGCCTTCACCATGCGGCCCGGCCGGTCTTCCTTTGACTTCTTGACTTGGCTTGAACGGTAATGGTGTTGCGTATACGCCTGCTCTGCTTTGCTCGGGCCCACTTTTGTATCAACGTTTTTTTTTTTTTTTTGTTGGCTTACACTTAACTATTTTACATATTTCTAATGTTCTCTTTACTGGTTTCCTTTTTTCTCGGCACTCAATGCGATTTGCTGTTGCCTGTTTACCGTTTGCTGACTTCCGCAGTGCCACCAAGGATCCATCACATTAGCACCGGCGGACATTTGCAAGTCAAAAAGGGCTCTTCGGTGCGTATTGAATGCTCGGCCTCCGGTAATCCGACGCCGAATGTAACTTGGAGTCGTAAGAATAATATTTTGCCCAACGGTAAGATTTGAATAAGTTATAAAACATTTCAAATAAACATATTTTGCATATTCTACTTCCCGTCCGGCTGCAACTCGCCTCAGCACAGCACTTTTTGGTCATTTTGTATTCTCTCCAACGCACATTTATGCTATGTACCGTTTATTATTAAAAACTTTACTGCTTAAGTTTGAGTGTAAATGTTTTATTTGCTTACATTTTACTCCATTTTTAATTCATTTTGTGTTTGCAACTATTTATGCATTTCCTGGAAAAGTGAAAAATTCTAGCATTTGTCTCGCTTTACGGTGAGTGGCGAGCGCATCAGCAGCCTCTTTGCAGATAACAACAAAGTACATGTACATAAAATTTATGGTACCACTACCAAAGCCGTACTTCAACTGTCATATTTATATATATGCGATGTCAGTTGATTTAATTAAAAGTGTCATGGCTGTGCCCTCGCAACTTGCCACTTGTTTTATTTATTTTTAATTTTTATTTATTTCTTGCAGTTAACTCTGTTCACCGTTTACCGTTTGCCATGCCATATCCTATCCTATAGTATAAACTATTCCCGTGCTCGTGCCTCTTCCTTTAATATTCGTTCAGACTCTTCATTCAATCACTTAGTTATTTCATCTCGCCAGTAAATTTATTTTATTCACTTTTGTATGCCGATTTTCTCCGACAGGCGAAGAGAAACTCCACTCACATATTCTGTCAATCGAGAACGTGGACCGGCACAAGGGCGGCGTCTACATTTGCACAGCCAACAACGGTGTCGGACAACCGGCATCCAGTCAAGTCGTCCTGCATGTCCTATGTAAGTTCAGCAACCGAAGAGTAAAATAAAATTACGTTTAATAAATATTGTAAAATATATGCACATTTGTACATAAATATGTAAGTAACTATTTACAAGTGTAAGGAAAAAAAATCTGAGAGCTTCAGTCGGATATGCGGCTCTGCCAAATACAAATGAAGGCATATTTCTTTATACGCACTTCCCTTATGTATTTTCTTTATTTTGTGTTACTATTTCATTAAAGAAATTATTGGAAAAGATTTCTGGGCCGATCGAAGTGTTACTAGGGATGGATAGAGATAGAGATAGAGATAGAGATAGAGATAGAGATAGAGATAGAGATAGAGATAGAGATAGAGATAGAGATAGAGATAGAGATAGAGATAGAGATAGAGATAGAGATAGAGATAGAGATAGAGATAGAGATAGAGATAGAGATAGAGATAGAGATAGAGATAGAGAGACCAAATAAGGAAAACAAGGCAATACGAAGGGGGGAGTATGGGTATAAAAAGAAAGTAGACTTAAGAAGATATTATTTTACATATAAATAACGCGTATGTGATATAAATATTTATATTAGTGTTAAATACACTTTTATTGTATTTGCAGATCCACCCGAAATATCCGTTGAGCGTCCCATAGTTTTCTCTGGTGAAGGGCACGAAGCTATGCTGGTGTGTATAGTTCACGGAGAAACGCAACCTGAGGTATAATTCACATAAAATTATTTGTATAATGCATTTAGTATAAAAAGCAAAAACTGCACGAAATACCTATAATTATGCAACTATGTAAGTCCAATACACAACCCCTCCCCCCATCACATATCATTTTTTGTACAGATTTACTGATGAATTTTGCACTCCTTTGCCTACATACGTACATAAATATGTATGTAGTTGATTTCATATTGCTTATCGTTATTAGCTATTTAAAGGCTTTTATTTAATTTATTTTGATTGCCTTAACCACCCCCTTAAAGTGGATATGCGCTCAAAGCGCGCCTCACAGAAACAATATTTTCCATAAATGAAATGAAATGTTGCAGTGTGAAAACTTCTGCCCAATACTCGTACTGCTACTTATAATGAAGGTGCAGCAAAAGAATTGCTTTGGGCGGTGACCAGAAATGTCAATTGGCGAAATTATATTAGTGCAACGTAGAGCCATCTAGCAACGTAATATGTAATACAAACTTCAGTGGGAATTTTCAAGTACCCGGCATCACACATACATGTCTACATACATACAGATGCTCACACAAGCAATGTATTAGCCATGCGTCGCCGTAATTTTCCATTTTCACTTTATTAGCACATTTCTGTGAATCATTTGGGTTCGCGTTTTATTGGCCACCATGGTGCATGTGCATGTCATTGGACCCTGCTCTTAATGTTTGTATGTATGTACATAGGGGTGGTTCAAATACTTTTTCCAGCTAGCCACGGAACTGAAGAATATTGAAAATAAGGATAACCGTATTTTTTGCATTTGAAAATCGGTTAATATTTAACCGGGGAAAATACATTTTTTCTTAGAATTGCTATAAAAGCCTTACAAGAAAAATGATTGCATGTACTTTTTATGTCACGCAGTAGAGGGGGTAGAGCAGGTCTGAAACATGCTTTTAACATTAGCAAGAATTTTAAATACGGAAAAATCTTTATAGCCTAGAGAATTTTTGTACAGCTAAGGTCTGGAAGGCCTTGGTTTGGTGGCCCAGCCTAAGCAGACAATAGCTGACATTAGCAAACTAAGCAGCATACAAAGGGCAGCAAGCGCAGGAGTAACAGATGCACTAAGATCCTGCCCGGCGGAAGCTCTAAATGCTATCCTCAATTTAATTGCTATTGATCTCTACCTGAAAGAAGTCGCTATGAAATCGACGGTCAGACTCAAAGGAGGACTAGACACTTCAGACATGGGTTGATCTTGAATCAAATGCAATTAAGTAAGACGACAGATTATATGGAAGGCAATTTGGACTTCAGCTGTAACGTGCAAGTGCTAACACATCCAGAAGAGACTGGAAGATACCGACCGACGAGTGTCCGACCGAGAGGCGATCTCTCTATACACCCATGGATCCAAGATGGATTGCGGTGTGGGAGCGGGAGTCTGCTATTGCCTTACCTTTCAACCACCTCTACTACATGAGACACAAATTGCATGCAACAATTTTCTTTTGTAGCACCATGTGTATTCATTAATTGAATAAAAACTGAAAGTACCAAAAAGTCGATTTTCCTGTGCTTTTGGACCACTCTAATGTACGTTCATATATATACAAAGTTTTTTGCTATTTTGATGTCATTACCATTACTCGCTCGCGAATGTTTTATTTGCTTGGCCATATTGGGCGTGGTAGTACCCCAGGGTAGTAGGGGAATTGTGCAGAGAACAACATTTCCGCATGCAATTTATACATTTGCGCTTGCGCCGTTATTCGTTTCATTGCATTGGCTTATTTCGCCCATTCGCTATCTTCTCATTTGAAGTTTCGTTTTTATGTTAATGGCATAAAATTTCACTGTCGGTGTCGTCCATTGCTTACCTGAAATTGTTGTTGTTGTTGTTGTCAGTACAAAACTAAATAAAAGAGTGGTTTCTCTTTTATTGTTATGTTAGCGCTTTAGAAAGAAAATAGTTTTTTAATGCAGGTAATTCTACATAGTTGAGAATATAAACTCTTTTCCAGTAGCTCCATTATCCCTGCTGTGAGGCTAGAAGTAATTCTAAGGCTTATTCAATTAACTGATACAACTTTTAAATTAAAAAATAGAACTTTTCCAAAATCGGTCGCCAAAAATAATCAAAAATGGTGCCATATGGGTATTTTTGTAATTCACCACGCAAATTATGCAAATTATGATTTTGATAAAATTTCTATGAATTCCCATGTTAAATTTTTTGTGCTGCACAAAAGGGGAAAAGGAACCAAATTATAAGTACGCACGTAAGCACGAAGCCTTTTTAAGAATGGCTTTCATTAAATAGGAATATTTTAAATTTATTCTGAAAACTAAAAAAAAAGAAGCAGGTTTTTGTAACAATTAAGTTAAAAAAATTTAAGCTGTATTACGATGTTTTGATTTTTGGTATACGAAGAGTTCATTGAGAGTGCTTTAAAATTCCATAGTGTTTGAGATACCCTCAGAAGGAATTTTCCAACGTCAACGGTTTCAATACGATATCAACATGCCTACAGACAAGCAGCACTTTCATTACATGCTGGAAAATCTTAATTTTGTTAACTCTGCCAACGTTAGACTAACTACCTAACACGAATTCCAACGAACTTATTTCCTTCTTCTTGTTTGGCATTGTAACAGACTAAGCGAATTTTGTAGAGCCTCCACCTGGCCTTTTCACCGCAGAGGAGGTCTGCTACCATCAGCTGGTACTTGGTAGATTGTTTCGGTTAATAGGTGCGCACTAGGTACCCTCCATGTGAAATTTGTTGTCTCTGCAGCGGCATGACAAACTAATTACCGAAATGCAAACTAATTGTTATTTCAGGCTCACCGAAAAGCGACTACTTTCTCGGTGCCGTTACGTAAAGTGCTGAAAAAACGATAGTTTTTAGTAAATTTTTTCATTTGTATTAAAGCCTCTTCTTCTACCAAAAACCAAACTATCAACGAAGAAAATCGATGGATAGATAGAAAGTCAAATGAAATATGATCAGGAAATAATGTTACTCATACGCCCTGTAGGCATTTAAGTTTCTCATCTGAAATTGGCCATATGAAGTTAGGTAATATATATACCCCTCGCTGTGGTTTCTGCTGCCCAAAAAGGTTGGAAAGCACTTTTTTTCCAATTATGTAACTAGTTCCTTACTGGTGCCCTGTATTTAGTAGCATTATAACTTGACAAAACATAACTCAGATTGTACGTGTAGATGACGTATGAATAACATTATTTCCTGTTCATCTTTCCTTATATAGATCTTATTTACTCTACAAAACGATGTTTCTTCCAACTTTACCAACAGCGAGGCGATAGTCCAAAAATTTTTAAATAATTAAAATATTACACACTTGATATTTCAAAGAGCAAGGCGATATGGTTCTTCATCCGTTAAGGAGTTATTTGACGCTACACCTAAAAATCGTGCCACATTGGCTGGGCTATCTGGTCACAAGAGCGACTAAATGGGGTTTCCTATTAGTAATGGCTATTTGGCACACTTCGAGTGCATTTTGCTTTCTGTGTGCTTACAAAAACCATCTGGCGTTTGTTGTAGTCCATCGAGTCTTGCCACAGCTACACTACAAATTACTTTTCCTCCAATAGGTCAAAAAAAAGTAGAAAACTTCCATCTAAAATAGTTACAGATATGTACTCTCCAGTGTACATATATTCGCCGCATACACTTACATACATACATATGTATATGGCGATTCCAATTTTAGTAAATTTAATTTAATTATATTTAGGCTGCGTTTCACCAGAATCATTTAAGTGAAAATTGCATTAATTTTCGAATTTTTAGTTTCACCAATCAATTTTAATTTGTTTTTAATTTTGATTTAATTGACCTATGCTCTGCACTTAAATAAACATTAAATCAGAATAACCACACTCAGACATGTTGCATTTTTAGTCAGCTGTTCAATATATCTACACACACCACAGTTTTGGTTATCAGCTGTTTACTTGTATACCAGCTCTGCTTTTACAACCACTTTTAGCACGGTGCTGCCATATTTTTTTACTCACTTAAATAAAGAGTTTATTGAAATTGAAAATAGTTTAAATAAGAATCAAACAAAAAATTAAACTAAAGTTAATTTCAATATTCAATAATGAAAATTTAGTTATAGTTATAGTTATAGCCGTCTCCGATTCGCCACTTCGCTGCTAGCTATGTTTGAGTTCAGATCGCTTAAGGACAAATTTTGTATATGAAAGCAACAACAAAGTTAGCTAGCAAGAATGGACAATAGTGAGTTTGGTCGTACCTCATTGAGTTTGTTCGCTTCGCCACTCGCTAACTGTTCGCGAATCGATGACGGCTAATATTTCATTGTTACAAATACTTCAATATGCTTAAACAAACTATAATATATCGAAATTTGGAAGGTGTGGAACATATGGGCAGTTCTCAATTAGTTCGAATTGTTGCATGACTCGACAGTTTTTATTCGGACACATAATTTTCGCTTATTAAATCCAAGAAATGCATTTATACTTATTTTGAGCATAGTTCTCACCAGCGGTTCATCTGTGTTATTTGTTTAGATAAAGTTATGTAGGTTGTTAAGAGCATGGATCTGATTACCCAGGAGTCCGGATTACTTTGATGTAAAACTCTCGCCGAGTATGTTCGTTATCGGTATTCCTCATTAACTTGCTCACGTCTTTGATCTTTTTAGTGTTGCCTTCTGAATGCCAAACGGGTCCTTTTGCCTGAGGCCTTGTTTCTTTTTTTTTTTACTTCCCGTATACGTCTGCTATAAGCGGTACGTATTTATTTCGAAAGTTGAGACACAGATTTTGCCAAAGAATTAATTAATTCCAGTCGAACCGTTTTTTGTACAAACGAAGAACAGACACTGGAAGAGCAAGCGTTGAAAGTTCGATTTGAAAATTACTCATCCATTGTTCGATTCATTGTTTTATACCTGTTTCTAATACTCATAATCTCAAATGTAAAATTCATTCCCTGGACGATGAAAATGAAATTCGAAATATTATAAATAATAAAATAGATATAAAATTTGTTAGATGGCGTCGGAAAAACACTTGTTATTTCTTTAGTATAAGTGGTTACAAATTTTTTATTTTTTTTAATTAGTATGTTAAAGATTTACGTACGAAACATTAAAGTTTTCCTTTTGTTACGAAATTTTGCGAAAAAATCTTAAATTGTCGTGACGTACTTTTTTACCAAAAATTTTATAATTTGTGCTAAACCGATATAGTTTTCCGCTTAATTTAAACCAAAATGATTAAGGTATCTGTGCCCGTTCGGGGGATATGACAGGTGATAGTTTTAATATAAAATCCGCGATTTTTTGCAAAGTAAGAGGATTTTTGCTAAATAAATTATAGGGAAACAAATACTACATTTACCTCTACTAAAGTACCTAACTATCTTGGTTATCCGAAAGAAACTTTTTTTAAGTGGCCCACTTGACGTATTTTGATGTAATTTGAATTTAAAATTTGTATTTTTTAATTTTTTTTTTTATCAGTCACTGCTGTACTAAACAATTAATATCTAAGGCCCTATATCGAGACGCCGTTTAAAATTTTTTTCAGTTAAATCGCTGATATACACCCTATCATATTTATTTTTTGCAGATTTTTCAAGACCACTAAACATGTTTTTTTAGCAACTTTCTAAATTGTTNTATAAAAAATCTTTTATAAATCTCTGATTCTTTGTCAATATAAAATTACAAATTGATTTTTTTGATACAACCAATATTTATCGAGATATGATATGATAAACAATGGCTTACGGCAAGATATTTGGTTTGTTTTATAACTTTTGCAAATTTTATTTTTTGTTTACAATGCTCGCGTTTTGCCATATCTTGGTATTTCAACATTATACTCAGTTTATATCAAAATCTAAAATAAAAATCATAATTTTCATAGAAATAGCTTCTTTTTTTTGATCAATGATACTCGCACACTCTTTAACTTGTGCCCAACGTTCAAAGTGTTCTCATTTCACCAAATTAATGTACGTAACCGAAATCTCATTGAGACACTTGATACCAGCAGCACCCAAATATGTGTATGAAGTACTTGTGTCATAGACTTGTAAAATTGTTGAAAAATCAACAACAGAACAACATAACGATGTGCCTATCAAAGAGACCATAACCAGCAGCATCTCTTATGCATTGACGAGAGATTGACAGAACAATTTGAGGTTTGCATTTGCCTCCTACACGCCTTTCTCAATTCCTTCTTCTGCAATTATCTTTTAAGCATAGGTGCCAGGTAAATTACTTAGCAAATTAATTTTCAAATTAGAGCAGCGGTGAATAAGCAAAACGATTAAAACGACGCCGCAAGCACATCCCCACTCACCACGCACACACACACATGAGGGCACCCAGGGAGGGATGGATATGCGGATATGTTCGTGGCTGAAATCCCCCTGAAATTTGTGGAAAGCATACAGACAAATTAAAATTAAAAATTCGTTGGCGCTTTAGTAAAATCATCTAATATTTTAAAAGCTTTCTTGGTTTAGGTAAAATTTTAGGTACCTACTCTTTTGAAATTATCTCCCAAATATGCATCTTGCAAATTTGCAAACCTTTTTCCACATTTCAAAAGCAAATTTAAAACTTTCAACGAGCCTCCTGAAAAATTAAATTTTTTAAATTGTGATAGTATTTTAATAAATGGATGATATGTATTAAATTTTTTAGCTTCGGGATTTTTGCTTAGTTCCATGTCTAAAACTTGTATGACTTTATTTATAACTGTGACTATAAAAAGTAAGTATAATAAATTGATTTATTTGCTAAATATGATGCAAAATTTTTGAGTATTATTTTTTTTTTAAATAATTGAATACAATTTTGATAATTTTTATTTTGGACTAACAAATACCTGGTGTGCTTCATTGCACCTTAAAAGTATTTTTTACCGTATTGAAATTCATATTTATATTAATTAAATAAAATTTTTCAAACATGTGTTAATGTCCTCAAAAATATTTTAAGCTGCAAGCCCTATTTAAACTTCATATTTATATCTCAAACCGATTAATACATTTAATATTTCTTGGGTGATTAATTGTGGTTTCTAAAATAAGTTTGACAATCTTCACACCTTCAAATTTATCTGAAAAGTTCTAAACTTGGCAGACTTTCATTAACATCCATTTGTATATTTTAAGCACAGTTATTTCAAGAAGTCTTCACAAGCGCTTTTTTACTTACATTAGGCAAATCCAACGAAATTTTTAAAAAAGCAAATGTCTGAAGTGCGTGTCGAGTTTTCAAATTCTGATTCAAAATTCCCCTACAAAATCGTCTGGGTGCGCCACTGTATGTATGCATGCATGTACCACTCCACGCTAGGCTCCAATGAGAGCAGGCAGAAACACTTCCATCTAACACCCACCATGCTGCAGAAGTAGGTACATAAACACTGTCACTTGCATGTGCATACAACTTTCTTGTACACATAATTGCATACATATCGAAAATTTGTATGTACATTAGGGCGGTCCAAAAAAAAAATGTGTCCATGTGTAAAAGTAAAGTTTGAATTTTTATTTTGAAACCAGAAAATATTTAGAGGTCGCTCAAAGGAAACAAAAACTTTTCGTAGAATTCTTGAAAAGCAATATTTTGCGATCGGAAAACCCTAGTTCTCTTCGGGAGCTTCCCAGTAAGGATACCCAATTATTTATTTAAAAATTTTTTCATACTAACTGTATTTCATATGTATGTCCGCCAAAACCCACAGAAAATGCCAGAAAATACATTTGGGGAGATACATATATACAATAGAACTAGAGTTTTCCGATCGAAAAATATTGATTTTCAAGAATTCATACCATTTCTACGAATAGTTGTCTTTTTTCATATAAAATACATGGAAAACTTTAAGCACTTTAAGAGACCTCTAAATAGTTTTTGATTTCAAATTGGAACAATCTTAGGGGGTGAGAGCATTGAAATTCCGTTTATACTTATTTTGGACCACCCTAATGTACTTACACGCATGCTTTCATATTGATTTGTTCGTCTGGCAAAAGCAGACCTATTTTAATATTTTAATGAATTGATGGATTTGCACGTAAATCAACTTGAAATCATTCGAAGTGCTATTCAAAATGAAAATTGTATGAACACTCTTAACTGTGTTTTGAGCTGAACAGATAGATAGCGAGTTAAATGTTAGCTGGCTGACTACATACATACAAACATATGCACGTGGCTCGTTGGTGGATTGTTTGGTTGGTTGGTTGGTCGTTGGGCTGGCTTTCCGGTTGGTTGGTTGATTGATTGATTGACTGACAGACCTGCTTGATGGCAGATTTACTGATTGGTTTGGTGTGAAGTTTTTGCAAATATATGTTGCAGCGGGGAGAGGGCGTCGGAAAAGGTGTTAGATATTATATTATTAGGGACAAATCTCGAACCAGACACAGAACGAAAAATGACACTGAAGATGGCACAACGCCGAAACCGGTTTGTCTGCAAACCAAACTTGACAAGGGATGACGGAAATTCGTTCCAAAATAAATCATGTTAGATATTATTTTGTGCGGCTCGAAGCGCACAAGCACCTCTTACTAAATACTTATGTATGTAAATATGTTGTTGACGAGAATAATGAATGAATTCATATGAATTGCGGTAAACACTCATTCTTACTTATACATATAAGTGTATGCATAGGTGAATATTGTCCTATGCTCTTATGAATATCATCATTCATATATGTATTTAAGTACATACATAGGTGAATATTGAAACTCATTTAGTTGCATCAAGCGAGTTGATCAAGCGAATCACTAGTCGAATGACGAAAGCACTTGAAAGTGTCGTTTGCTCATGCAATTGTATAGAGTTTATACATACATAAGTATTCTTATACATATTTAGCTATAACGAGCATGGTTGACAGGCAACAATAATAACAACTTAGCTTAACAAGAAACAAGTGTCGGCAATATGAGAAAGTGTTATTAAATATGAGTACTGTAGCAATTAATTGCAATCATTTACATAGACAATAATTAAATGGTAGCATCCTTACACACTCAAACACTTACAAAATGAACAGAGTGATTTAAAAATATCATCGACTTTATTTTATAAATAAATGGGTACAACATTTGTCGCAATTTTTCCTTTTTCAAAATCTCGGCGTCCTCGTTGTTTCCTAGGATATGCGTCTCCGAAACTTCGTTCGCAATAGCGCCATTGTTTCATGGGCTGTGTGGTAAGTGGCACTGTAGCGGTTGCCACCGCATATTGTCCAAGGCTGTGTAATTTAACTGAGGCCATAAGAAGTTTGTTCCCCGTTCACCGTAACAGCGTTACCGGCATCCTTCTTTAAGAAGAAGCGGTTCGATGACTCTGGCAAAAAAAAAAACATCAAACAGTGATTAGTTTGAGGTGCATGAATTTTTCTTGAAATACGCGTGTATTTTTAGTATTTGATGCTGCGGTTTGCTTGTTTACGTATCCGTTTAGCTGAAAACGGGTCCCATCGCTCATGATAATTTTTTATTTTTTTGTTTGTGCAAAATGGCATCTTGAAAATTTCATAATGTTGTAGTTTTAAGTTAGTGATAAGTTTAATCATTTTTTTCGAAAACTAAAAGAAATGCTAAAATTAAACTTATTTTATGTTGGTGCATAAGGACAAATAAGTACTGAAAAAGTCTTCTTAAAATTTTATTTTTGGGTATCCTTGAAAATTAGCAATAGGTATTTTTTCGAAAAATCCCATCCTCGAACTTCGCCCTTCCAACTTTATTAGCTTCAAAGAAGAAATTATTTAAATGGACATATCCAATACCTATTTGTTGTTGTGAATAAAAATACTTAATTTTTTTTAATTCTACAGAACTTTACGTTTCATTTGGTACCCAACTTATTATTCCACATAGCGCAAAACTTTTTTAAATAATTTTTTGGATTAATCATATTTTTGAAAGTCTTTTAAAAGTTTCACTTAATCTGGCTCACAGCTTTGTGAGTACATTGATTGTTTCGTGTGTTTTCAAAACTTTCTCGGCACTCTTTCCTTTGATATCCATATTGTGATATTTCATATACCTTGTGTATAAGTTAACTAAATTCGACACTTCAAGCAGGTGGCAACCCTCTCAAAAATATTTTCAAACTACCATCTTCTCAAACCCCTTTCGTTTGGCACCCAAACAGTGTGGATACATACTTTTCTTACCTAATTCCCTTCATTAAAATTTAATTAGATTTTTTAAACAGGTGGCAACCCTCATACATTAAGTTTATAAAAAA
Organism: Rhagoletis zephyria; assembly: GCF_001687245.7. Taxonomy (NCBI): domain Eukaryota; kingdom Metazoa; phylum Arthropoda; class Insecta; order Diptera; family Tephritidae; genus Rhagoletis; species Rhagoletis zephyria. The sequence continues at coordinate 53,918 of NW_016160040.1, read as the reverse complement.
AAGCCTTTTAAAACCTATTTCGATTGAACCCATACAGGAATAGTTGATTTATTATTTTAAATAACTTTAATTACATTTTTTTAAATATGGCAATTCTTTTCAAAAAAGTTAAACCTTGTTGCATCTAAAGAACAAGCCCTTTAATTTGACATCTCATTTTTGAAAATCGAACGAACAGTGCAGATCTCATTACCTGGACAAAAAATCCCTTCGCGTATTAATATATCTATATAGATATAGATTACTTCAGCATAATGCAACGCTAGAACCAAAGAAACTGTACTTATAAGGAATATATTGACACCATATTCACTTATATCTTCGGCTTTGATATGAGTATTAGGTGTCCTGAGCGATGGGCTCAGGTTTATGGCAGCCCTAGCGTAAAGGCTCTGAAATATGACTCCTTAAAGTCTCATATATGACTCCAAATGGTTGCTGGGTTTATAAGCGCCAATCAAGATCAAGATTCAGAATCCACCTTTTTCTAACATTTTACTAAATTAGTTATCTTTTATTAGAGGAAAATGCAACAATTTCCTAATCGCAATGACCTAGACCGAGAAATTTCGTCAACTCAAACTATATAACTAGTTATAACCAAATAATGCGTTGACAAAAACATATTTAGTTCGGTTTCAGCCGTGCTATTTTGCTTATATTTACTTATATGGACATATATGTACTATATATGTATGTGCATACTTTTGTGCAGTTCTTCGCAGCTGCATTTCAGGTTTTGAATTTCAGTTAACACCCTGGAGGAGACGACAAATGATTTAGCACCGCAATAGTATGTAAATATATTTATACTCAATAATACATACTTACATATACATATGTAACTGTGGATGTCTGCTTTTACGCGGGTGTTGCTGAGCGAACTTAAATGAAGTACGTGCCCAATGGAAAGTTGAATGATTGCAGGTGTACATATGTACATATGTGCCTGCATACGTGTTCTACAACTACAACAACAATATCCACGCTACACAAGCCAAATGCTGGTGTACATTCGAAGCAGGCATGTGAACTAAATTGTACAGAACTGTATCCCCAAACACTTAGCTAACTTTGAACGAATCCCTGGTGTCATTGCAGCTTTTTTTTTTGTCTCGTTGTTACTCCTTCTGCTTCCTTTTCTTCTACTTATACACTTCAGACGTGACGCTTAGTCCACTTTTCGCTACTCAGCAACTCATTTCCAATTTGTTGTCACAACTTTATGAGAAAGCTCCTTTTTTTTGTTATGGTACATATGTTCTATAACGCTTTCATTTTACTTGCAATGATGCCGACATGCTCTAAAAACAAATACACACGCGCACTTAACCTTCCTTCACACGGGTGATTTATTGTGACACAAATACATACCGCGGTCTCCCAGACCGGGTTTCTTTTCATCAGTTCTCTAGGTTGCGTCTTTGACGTTGTTGAAAATATCTGTATGCAATTAGTTTAAGTAGACAATATTCAACTTATTTTGTTAAAAAGAGGAAAAATATTTATTTATTCCAAACAAGAATAGTAATTCTTATGTTAGTCCTTTAACATGATATATATATTCAAAATTGGTCTCTTAGAAAAGCTCTAAAAAAAATATTAAGTCAATGAAAAAGATCTTTTATTTTTTTGTTTCATTTTATTTACACTTCAAACAAATAAATGAACATTGATTTTGCTGTTTTAGTCAGACTCACTGAATTTTTCTACTACTTGCTTACCTACTAAAATAATTGCACAAACACACACCCCGGTCTGACAGACCGTTCAAAGCATACAGCGCTGCATGTCCACTTAGCCAGGTCGCACTTGTTACACAAAATTTTGCGTAATAGCAAACCATTAAGCTACTGAAAGAATAAGACAGCTTCCGTTATTTATTTTCGAGCAATAAACATATTCATGATCACTCGGTCTCACAGACCGTACCAGGTGTGTGAAGAAAGGTTAAGGGCACACACATTTATATGTATGTATATTAGGACGGGTCACCAGAATGATTTTAAATGTAATTCTAAGCAAATTTTCCGAAGAAACAATGGGTCTAAAACCTATTTGAAGTTTGCCAAATTGCGAAAATAGATTTTTTAGCATTTCGCTGTAGTGTCGCAAAGAAGTATCTACTTAAATTTTGTATAGAAACATGCGTTAAGGGGTTTTTTGGTATGAGGAATCCATTTCTACAATTATTTTTTTTTTTAACTTTCGCTTTCGAAACAGTAAAAAGTTTCACATTTTCTTCGAAACCTATTTTCGCAGTTTGGCAAACTTCAAATTGATTTTAGGCCTATGATTTTTTTTGTAAATTCGCTTAGAATTACACTTAGAATCCTCCTTAGCTATAAGCGCATAGTAAAAAATATTTCCCGCCCTTATGTATGTATCTACAAATATATTTATGTTTTTATGTAAGCAAGTCGACAAAATTTTTCTGGAGTCACTCCCAACAATAACATTCTACCTAAAATACAACTTTGTTGTTGTAATTTCTTGTGTAAAAGTGAGTGTACCCGTTTAATATTTATGTATGTATGTACATATGTATGTACATATGTCTATATATGCTTGTTTATAGGTATGTACGTGTAAACACTGTACATACAATCTACTTCAACTTCCTTCTTTCATTTTTATGTCTCTTACTTTTTGCTGATTAGTGCTGATTGGTATTTTTCGCTTTGCTGCTCATCAATACTAATTTCTCTGTCATAGTAGTAGTCATGCCTTTTCTTTCTTCATTCGCATTCAACTTTTTTCGTTCTTTAGGATACCGCTGATGTTGCTTAGAGTTTTAGCTTGTTTTAGCTCCTTTGTTGTTGCAGTGCTTACGCTTTCAGACACCATCATTTGTATAGAAAGTTATCCGAGCAAATCGCACGTATCACTTGCAAAGTACTTTAACACGCACTCGAACACACACACACACACACAAATGCACTGCAAGTTCCCTGTAGGGAAAGCTACCAGTTATGAACCAGAATGCTACCAGTTTGCGTTTCAGCCCAACTAGTTCACGTTGTATCCTTTTTCAATGTTAGCGACTGGTATTTTTAACATGGTGGTGTCATAGGAGATGCCAATTGTCCGCTCCTGCATCAGCACGCTACTAGTAGAAACACTAGTAGCATCATACCAGTTGACGGGATAGACTGCCTATTCATCCCCCGTGAAAAGCATAAGTAGAGCATTTTGCTCGCGGCGCTGCAACAGTGGCAATGGTCGACAGAGTAAAGCTTTGGCACGCCAAATCAAGAGATCCGAGTTCGAATCTCAGTGAGCGAATCTTTTTTTTTTATTTTTTATTTTTTTTTTTTTAATTGTTTATTTTTTTATTTATATCTCTTGTGTAATTTTTAAATTTATTGTTTTAAAAATAACAAAAAATTATTTATTTTCANTTTTTTTATTTTTTTATTTATATCTCTTGTGTAATTTTTAAATTTATTGTTTTAAAAATAACAAAAAATTATTTATTTTCATTTTTTATGGTATCTGAGTATTTAGGTTTTTTCCAAATCAAATTAAATTTATGTACAATATTTATTTTATACTTAAATTTAAATTTAAATAATTATTTACATTAATTTACTTACTTTACTTTAACAACCTTCACG
>NW_016160040.1:42530-50201 GCF_001687245.7 Rhagoletis zephyria | reverse complement strand
AAAAAAAAAAACAAAAACTCTGTGTGCGCGCACACTAACAACACGGCACCGGGTGCCGCGTGTCACGTACCGCGTTGCGCTTACTGCCTGCCACTCATAACTGTCACTTAATCCTTCACGTCTGTTTATTATTTCTTCGGATGTGTTTATTTACTTAACATCTTTACTCTCTGACACTCACATGCGTATTCACACACACATATATATATATACACATTGCCTCACACCATGGCCTAAATGATGTTTCGTTCACGCTTTTCTCTCTTAATTGTTGATTTTGCTTAACCCCCCTATTTATCAAACGGGGCGTTGTCTCCACCTCTCACGCCCGCCATTAAAATATCATTTTCATTTCATTTAACACTCATTTAATCAAAATATTCTCCAACCCTCACATTTGTTACGAAAACACGCTCACATTTCCGCATGCCGCATGACACTTGCCATATGAAACACATCTCATGCAACAAAATTGACCCCTGCTCCCTTCGCGCCTTGAATAATGTTGTTGGCCCACACGCCCACAGGTCATTTGGTTCAAAGACACCATGCAGCTGGACACCACCGAACGTCACATTATGGAGAATCGTGGCTCACGTCACACGCTGATTATACGGAAAGTGCATCCCCAGGACTTTGGTAATTACTCTTGTGTGGCTGAGAACCAACTTGGGAAAGCACGAAAAACTTTGCAATTGAGCGGGAAACCAAACGTAGCCGTATTCAACTCGCCACCAATTAGTCAGTACAAGGACAGGTAAGTGGAGCGTAAAACATTTTAATAAGTCGAATTGAATGTGTGTATGTATGTAGGTACTATTGTATGTAAATTGTATGAACACTAAGAAGCACACCCACTACGGAATATGAGTTTGTAAACTTTTAAAAATATCTTGATTTTGTGCACTTAAAGCAACAATAAGAGAAAGAAAAAGAAAGCAACAAAAGTATCAGAAAAACACTGTCCACAGAAAAGTTACCTTTTCTATAAATTTTTCGTCATATCTTCGGCAAAAAACAAAAAGATTGCCGAATGTACATAAATGACTCCGAAAAAGGTAAAAAGGCGACCTTAAAATCTGTCAAATTAATAATTACTTTTTTTTCGAAATTGCATTGCAAAAATAACTTAGACTATGCTTGCAAGGTGGACGGACGGACATGAAATAAATTGAAATTAGGTTGCATGCACTTGTTTTTTTCGAAGAAAAAAAAACACGTATTAATGAAAATCCAATTCGTCTGATGGATTCCACCTGTTTGAAAAGTCGAATTTGTTTTACTTATACGAAAGATACATAAATGAAATATCGCAATATTAGTGTCAAACGAAAGAGTTTTTAGAAAACTATAGGCTGATAATATTTTCAATTAGAGTTGCCATCATGAGAAGTCAAATTCAATAACTGGGATTCTACATAGCCGAGCACAGGTTTTATTTTTTTAAGTTACAGGGTGATTTGAAATTTGATGAAATGAAAACCGACACCATGCGAGACCTCTCGTCACTGAGAAATGGTTTAGATTAATTATTAGGAATATTATTAGAGGTTTTTGGATAGGGTTTCAAAAACTAATTAATTAAATGTTGGCGTTTTGACGCCATGCGGGTTCACTAATATAAGTTTATCTCATTATGTCTAACTGAACATGAGGATGTTTGGGGGTAGACCGCCTCTGCTTACCATGTAGCTAGCGGTAGATTTCGGAAAGGGGAAACAAAACTATATTTAATACTTGCCAACTAAGACTTCTAACTTGTTCTTCTACTAAGGTTTCTTTTTTTCATTTTTCACCTCTTTCTACTCACTTCATCGACATAAGGTAGAATCTACCTAAAATGGGGTCGGCCGCATTTATGAGATAAAATACGAATGAACATAAAACTAAAAAGTATTTAAAAAAAAAATAACCCAAGATCAATTATTTTACGTACAAAAATCAGGTTGGGAAATGTAATGTAAAGTAATCGAAAAAATAATCAGTGAAACAGCCGCTTTCACATTCGAAAATAGTTTAATTTTTTCATACCGCGATGTCTTAAGAAAGGTGGGTCATTAAATTTAACGTTACCTAGTATCGAGGACAGTGTGTGTGTATTTTTTGGAACCTTTTTGATATATAAGAACGCTGATTACATACTAAACAGTACTAGAATCTCATAAGAAATACATTACATTATTTTCCACGCAGGTAATGCATTACTAGTTTTCCCACTGTGGATAGAAAACGGATAAACAAAACATGACACTTAATTTTTATTTCACTTTTATTTTGCTGTTCCGATAAACAATTAATATTAATGACTGGAATATTACTAATTCTAGCAATCGGTTTCATTGCCAAAAACATTAACCAGCTGCCGTAAAAATCATTTTATTACATCAACACAATCAGTGTTCTTTATTGTAGGGTAATACTAGTATTAGACATACTAGATTAGTTTCATTCTTGCACAGCCATTTTTTGCCTCAGTCTCATATGAATTTCGATGATAATTGGTGAGCAGGCAAACTGAATATCAAATATTCCTTTATATTTATGCGTAAAGTTTTCTCTCGTTAAACGGAAAAGTAAAAATTGCATAGCGGAAATAAAAGCAGTAAACATATGCTAATTAATGGTTAAGTGTCTACACGCAATATAAAACGATAAACATTCCTGCAAAATATGTATATACTATTAATACTTGTAATTAAAAGTTACTCATACGCCACCGCGTAACCAAACCCCAACCACTCAAGTGCGCACATCGAAAAAAACAACTATGCATGTATAAAAACATATATATATATGGTATGAATATATGTATGTATGGTTGCAGAAGTTTACTCATTAATTTAGGCGCGAGTTTTTCAAAGCATAAAGAGAAGTGCTGGCAGACATATGTACCCACCAAGTAAAATGAGAAGCGAGAAGTTTTTGGAATGCTAGTAACGCCAAACAAAGTCGATTTAGCTAGTCGCGCCATTCTTGCTCACTTTATGTTTTGTATGTGTATACACGTTTCCAATGTGCGAGAGTATGAGCTGCATAGTTTACTTTGTGTAATCGACTGAAAATCACAATTTTATCAACTTGTCGCATTACCCGCTGAAACTTGTGTTACTAATTTAAGGCCATGGATGTCAGCAAGCCTCGTAAGCCAAGAGGCATTTACAACTTACATAAACTATTGAAAGCATAAAAAATGTATATCCAGTATGTTGGTATGTAAGCAATAAAAATTATTATTGATGTACGAATATTATATATTTTTAAAAAGTAAACTTCGCAGACAACAAATGTGTGTAGCAATATGTCGACTGTATATATACATATATGATAATTTCGTTCTGTAACAATTTTATCTTAGCCAAACTTTGCCAAAATTTTCGAGACTTCGAGGAGAATCTAATAATATTTTATCACCAAAACAAATTCGCAATATTTTGTTATCACACATCTTTTAGTTTGACCTCTCATTTTTGAAATTCCTTTTCAAAAGTATTCTCAAAATAAAATCTTCTTAAATCTCTTTCCTCTGACATTGTGATACACATGGATTTCAATAAACTGATGAACTAATTCGAACAAATGGCAACCCTCCTAAATAAAGCTCATGGATAAATCCCTTTCAAACCCATTTCTGTGTATACCCATCTTGTAATAATTTATCCAACTAACTGAATAATTTGAATGTAACTTTTTAAACACGTGGCGAAATGTTCAAACTAAATATTTCTTAACATTCTTTCGTTTGACTACGGTATTTATATATTTCATATTCTTTTTGAATTAATTAATTGAGCGAGCCCTTTCAAACAAGTGGCATCCCTCTTAAAGAGTATTTTTAAGCTTAATGATTGCTAGCCCTCCTTCCCCGGACACTGCGATACATATTTTTATTAACTGATGAATTAAGTGGAATTTTAATAAGAAACATGTGGCACACCCGCTAAATACAGTTCAGAAATAAAAAACATTTCATACCCCTACGATTGATACCCATATATTAATAATTCATTTAACTTAAAAAAAAAAAAAAACATTTGACTTTTCAAACGGGTGGCACCCCTCTTCCAAAACTTCAAAAATATTCTTGGCGTTCAAACAAAAGATTTCATAACACTCCCGTCGTTTGATATCCATATTTTGATATTTCGTATAACTTATGTATAAGTAAACTAAATTCGAAACTTCAAACGGGTGGCAACCCTTTTCAAAATATTTTTAAACTAATACTTTCTGAAACCCCTTTCGTTTGGCACCCATATGGTGATACATATTTCTCTTACCCAATATCATTTGTTCAGTTTGTAATAATTGATTTATTTTTTTAAATAATTTGAATATATTTTTTTTAAGTTTTCAACTTTTTTCAAAAAGTAAAACCGTATTGCACATCTACCGTCCAAGGCTTTTACTTTGACGCCCCATTTGGGAAAATCGAAGGAACGGTGCGGATTTGATGGCATCGATTATTAAATCATATGAATTTATTTTTTTCAACAGGTGGGAAATCTAGACCAGTTTGCACATCTATAGACCAAGCGCTTTAATCTGACATCTCATTTTTGAAAATCGGGTGAACGGTACAGATCTTTTATCCTGAACGAAAAATCACTTCGTGTATTATATATATAGATTATATGGTTTTAGATTTACAAGGCGCTTCTAGAAGATACCGGGGACCACAATTTAACCGTTAAAATTTGATTTTTATGTTCCCAATCAAGTTTAATAATTATTGTTTTCTCTTCTTTTCTTCGATCATATTACTGATATAACGGTTGTTTTCAGATTTAATGTTTTTACATCATGAAAAATTTCATAAGGTCATAAAAACGCAGTCTATATTATAAGGGTTAAAAATTATGGAAAAATGTTTAATCCAAAATGTCAACTATTTTTTATCTAAAAACTCACAAACCTCGAAATAGCGTTTAAATTTGACCGAAAAAATAAAAATTGAACGGGTGCTTTCCATTTCAAGACAACAGATCAGGTACCGGCATGATTTTTAATTTCGATGAAACTTTTTTGGTTCAAATAATAAGACCCTATTTTTTTTTGGCTCGAAAAAATTGTAAGTAACTTATTTTAGATAAAAATCGATATTTGGTGATTTTTCTTAAGTGCCCATAACTTTGTTAAAAAATAATGGACTTCAACCATTTTTTACTCAAATGTTAGTAATTGTTGACACTTCAAGCTAGAACGAAAAAATTATAGAATTTATTTATTTTTATTAAATTTTTTTCTAAATTATATATTGCAAAAACTATGCTTTTTTCTTTTAAACTTTTTCACAAGAAAATAGGTACTTTGAACTACAATGGATCTGAACCCTAGTAGCTAAATTGTTTTTTTCCGAAATATTATTTTTTCTTAGAAAATTATATTTTGGTTCTAATATCGATATAAATATTAGGGTACATCACTCTCCATAAAAAAATCTGTTTTTAGTTTTTATTTTATTTATAATATCTATTATATTTTGAGACATTCGCCATAATACTTCAGAAAATTATTATGACTTACGTGAGCTGGATCAATTTGAAAATACCTACAAAAATCAATTTTTTTATAAATAAAATTAGTTTAAAAAATTTTTATTAAAAAAATACACCTCAGATGAAAGAAATGTTTTAGCTAAAAAGGTCTACATCAAAAGTAGTAAAAAAATGTATTCTGGTGGTTTATTGGAATCAACCCAACTCACGTAAATCCTCACATTTTTCTGAAGTATTTTGGCAATGTTTATTTAAATGCACAAACAGCTTATCAAAACGACAAAAATGAAACGGAACGTGTGAATGCACAACTTCGTAAGCCAAAACCATCTTATAAAGTACGAATATTTCGTGCAATTCCATAAACATCGATTGTCGCGATGTAATGTGGAACGATTTTCCGCCATCCCTTGTCAAATGTGGTTTGGAGACAAACCAGTCTCGGCATTGTGCCATTTTCAGTGTCATTTTTCGTTCGAAATAGTTTCTGTGTGTCCCTCACTATTTACAGCCGTGCTAAATCGTCGTTGGTCCTTAGTTAGATACGTCTCAGCGGATTCGGTTCTTTCCATCAACCAGTTGTTTTTGTTCTATGTGTACATAAGAGTGGACCAAAAAAAAATTCCGAGATAGACTTTGGGGCACCCTTTATAATTTTTCCTCTTGCCGAAAGTGGTCCTGGTACCAAACCTTGCGTTTCTAAGTATCCAAGTAGAGGATGCTCATGATGCTCATATTTTACTCTGGAAGTATTGTGTACATATATCAATCAAACAATTGGTTAAGTATACTTCGAACATTTCAAATTTAAATTATCTATTAAAATATCATAAACTTCAGTTGTGATAACAACAATAGCTTTTTATAAAAATCACCAATATTTTTGCCAGTTTCACAGCGATCCAATAGCGCATTTCCAGTTCATTCAGCACCCTGTATTGGTTGCAGTAGAAAACTGTAAGCTGGTATAGGTATTACAAATATTAAAAGGAAAAAATTAAGAGGGTACCCCGTTTTCTAGAATGAAAAATTTTCCCCCCATACATAAATTTGACCGCTCTAGTGTACATCCTTAGGTAGAAATCAGCTGCTCACCTCCCTCTTCCTGATTAATTGTTGCATGGATCCGATTGTCGCCCTTGTTTTCCCTACGCATGGCGCATAGTCGCTAACACAACGCTGCCACTTGTCTAGACTAATGATCAACGCATCGAATGCTGCAGTGCGCTCGCCATGAAATTCGTGCAAATCTCAAAACACGATGCACATTTCACGCTCAAACACATTGCAAATGTTAAAATGACAAAGGCGATGACATGACTGTGGCGACAATGACGCCAGCCACAACAATAAGCGGCAGATACAACCAACCGCATATTAGCCAACAGGGTGTACAAGTAACTTTGTCGATAGATGGGATGGAGACATGGGCAGACAAACAAAAGTAAAATAAAGTGGAGCATTTTTATGTCGAATTTTATGGTTGAGCGCCAGTGATGTGTCATTGTCAGTTACAAGAAGTAACCAAAACGAAACGGGAAGAAAAATAATCAACAATGGAAATCGTAATTTCAGTGCAACTGCAACTGCATAAAAAATACTAATACCACAAGACGAGCAGTGAACAAACACAACAACAATGCTTAAGTGCGCCATTGTGTACTAAGTATGTATGTACAGCACTGCTTCTCAATTTCAACATATTTAATGAGTTCGTTAGCATTTATTTAGTTTGTAATGGTTGGGACATAATACAAGGAGTTTGCTGCATGTTCAATCATTTGCGCTTGCAATGGCAGACAGCTTATACATATGTATATATGTATGTATACTACTAATAAATGCATTTGTGTAAGTACTTACTAGTAATGTTATAGACAACATTGCTTAGAAATTAAGGGCTACTAACCAATGACTTAATTTTACAGCAAATTCTGTCTGAGTAGTTTTTATGAAAAACTAATATGTACTTTGGTATAAAATTTAGCTTTATAAAATCATACATACATATATATGTATTTGGTTCAACTAAATGGGACTTTCTGGCTGTCAGTTGGCTAACTTATGCTACCACATTTACCCAGCGTAATTCAGCCATGGCCCATATCTTCAGCACAAACCTTAAGGTCAGACGATTTGGGACCAACATGAACAACAAAAGTCATAGAAAAGTTGA
>NW_016160040.1:32633-42520 GCF_001687245.7 Rhagoletis zephyria | reverse complement strand
AGCGCGCAAGAGCTACACATACATACATAAGTCTCTTACCATTCCTTATGCAACTCGAGTGCTTTTCTTTGCCCTCTATCGTGGATGAGTTTACTTGTGTGGTTACCCGCAGCCATTTTGCAGCGTGCAGTTGCAACAAAGTCAACGCACTGCAATGTGGCGGCCGCCTGCAGCTGTCATTGTTTTCGCACTTCAACTTCTTAACAATGCAAACATTAGCATTACTCCATTTCCTCTCCCAAACAGTTGCAGCTGAGTGCTGACATACCATCGTCGAAGGCATTTGCCAACGGGGATTTGTGCTTGACTTTGTTGTCTGATGTCCGTGTTGACTTTTTCGTCATCCTCTCTTTCTTCAACATGTTGATACTGCAGTGGAATGCCTTCGCTGTACTTGCATTTCCTTGGGTTGGGGGTTGGCAGCCATTACCGTTACGCCAATAGTCGCGCGTATACTTCATTAATTCAGTTCGCGCGGCATTCGCCCAGCTCGTTGAGTCACTTTCTAGACAATGGCATTGTTATGTTGCACATAATGGGAATAGATGAAAATACAAATCAGGTTGTACTGCATACATACATACATATATACATACATACGTACAAACATACTATACGCGGACAATCTTAGCTAGTAGCTAGTACGCGCTTACATTAGCGTTGCACCGCACAATAAGTTTACACTCACGCACATACATATAATAAGTAGGTATATATGTATATATACTAGGGCGGGTCATTTTTTTTTTTTTTTTGACTACGCGCTTATAGAATAGGAGGATTCTACATGTAATACTAAGCAAAAAAAACCGTATAGCAAAACTCTAACACTTCTTTATGTCACTACAGCATTTGCTAAGAAACATATGTATGTATATTCGCAATTTGGCAAACTGCAAATTGATTTTAGCCCCAAGGTTTTTTCCAGCAATTTTGCTTAGAATTACACGTAGAAACATTCTGTGCTATATGCGCATAGTCGGAAAAATCACCCTTACAAATTGACTCACCCTAATATACACACATATACATATACATATATACTCAACCATGCACATTCAAAGCCCTTTTTCGCGATTGCAATCTTTCCCACACTTTCTATTAACAACTAATTTGCTTTTGTTTTCGCTTCGCCTTCTTTGCAGATATAATATTTCTTGGACCGTAGACTCGCACACATCCATCGAAGAGTACAAATTATCCTTCCGAAGGTTGCCGCAAGGACATGAGGTCGACAACTCCATTGATACGCATTCCGGCTCGTCCTCTTCGACGCTGCTGCAGATGTATGGCGGTGGTGGTGGTGGCGGCGGCAGTGGTATTGGCAGTATGGGCAGCGGTTTGCTCGGCAGCCAGCATAATCATCGCCTCAGCAGCGGCTTGGGGGGTTCCGGTCTCAGCAGCTATGGCAATGTGTTGCATTGGGGTCGCAACGATTGGCGCGACGTAGTGCTGCCAGCAATGCCATTGTCACATCATTACACGCAAGGCATGAGCTATATGATACGCGGCCTGGACCCAGACCAACATTACGAGGCCACCGTGCAGGCGAGGTAAGCTAGATATTTTACTTAAGTAAGCAAAGCAAGTCATTACTTACATACATATGTATGCATTAGTTTGCCCTCACTACCATCTGTTGCATGCTACTTGGGCGGCGATGATGGGAGATAGTTGAAATGCTACATTTTTACACGGAGTACGTGGGTTTGATGCGTTCGCTTACTTTCTATTCCCTATTCACTATCTACTTGCAATATTCGCTTACAGCAATCAATGTTTCAATTTATTGTATACGATCGCCGTCAATTCCGGCTATACGGATACATACATTATTGTTTGAAATTGTTGTTGCTTACGAAATTTTCAATATGTAGCTCGTGTCATTTTACAGCTGCATTGCCATTAGAGCCCGATTTGCTGAGCTGTTGCTCTTTTGCAGCTGTAAGTGTCATTGCCGATGTGCTAAGTGTGCGTTGCTTTGTAATTTCTGTCATTTTTCTCAAGAACAAAGTGAAAGTTTATATTGTTGAAACTCCGTCTCAGCAGAATTTACTTGAATTAACGTTGACATATTAACAATTTGCAACACTAGCACAACGTTTCTCTACTTTGTCAGGCAGGGCACAGCAGTGACAACAACGCAAATAACACAAACAATAGCAAAAGCCGCTATAGTGGCAACAACTACAGTAGCGTACTATGCATCGCTTGGGAGGGGCATCACTGTCATTGATATGGCGTATGGAAGATGGGGGCGATCGCCGCTCATGTTTGCTTTTACTATACGAGATTATTGAATAAAAAATTAAAAAAATTCAATAACACTTCATATTTAAGAGCATATTTTGGTAATTTACCTAGCTTTTTTTAGCGCTTAATTTTTATTTTTTCTGTCAACAAAAACAAAATAAAGCGGTAAAGTGTGCTAAAGACCTATACGTTTTCGTCGAAGTTGAGTAGAGGATGCTATTGTCCAGTTTCATAATCCTTCTAATGATCTTCGAAGGGCACTGAAATTTGAGGACATATAATTCAGTAAATCTCGGTACTTAGCTCCGACGAAAGCATTCGAGTATCGAGCCCACTGTTCCGCATTCGCTGTCTTATATTTCTGAGTTATTTTTACTGATGCTGAAAACAGAAGGAAGAAGCTAGCGGTACATCGAATTTTTGCACCAAATCTTTCACACATATTATTTGATAAAACTAACAGATTTTTTATCGACTCTCCCTATAACAATCCGCTGAACATTTTTGCTCATAAACTCTTTTGAAAGATGTTAAACTGTGAGTTTAAATAGCGGGGAAACCAGACTTAGGCGGACAGTTTTATAACAGACCTTTATAGAAAAGGATCCAAAATACACCCCTATAAAAGAATATTGCCCGACTGGAATCCGACAAGCAAAAAAAAAATACTATTACTGGAAATTTTTGCTAAAAATAAATATCCCATATGCCCTATTTAAAATAATTCAAAAGTTTTATCTTAAGATTGGTCCATAAACACTCCAAAAATGAAAGAACTAAATGCGGCTAAAAAGTGAACGTTTAAAGTATCTCAAAATTGAGAATTTTTTTTGGTTGTAGGCGTCTTTGTTCTAAGCTACTCGAAGAAAATGTAAAACTTCGAATTTGCGCCTTATTATTTTGAAATTAAATTGGCTATAAAAATGCATGCCCAAAACTTTTCTAAAAAATCTGATTTTAAATTACATTTAAAACTATGAAACAAATTTTTGAAACTGGGTTCTACATGGCAAAATTACTTGGTTTGTTTATAAATTACGAATGAGCCGTAAACTATTTATGATAATGTGAAAATGCTTTATAAAATACTTTTTCTGTTTCAAATTTTCAAATCGCTAAAATAAAAACCCCGAAAATTTAACCTTATTTGACAAGTGGACGCAAGTCGTCTCCTACCCCCTAACCAAAAGTCTGTATACGCCACTGAGCTTGCCTTAAACGACTGGATTAGATTTTAAGTTGCTTAGATACCAGAAAAATTCATTATACATTTTATAACTATGTTTTTTTTTTTTTTGTGCGGAACCACGCGCAAAATAACACGTGCAGAAAATAGCACATAGACTATATGCCGTTTATTTCACTGTATTCCTTTTAATCTGTTTTACGTCTAAACGATTTACGAATAAAAATAAGCAGATTGCTGGGTGTCAAAGAGCTTAGGTATCCCTCTCGTAACACAACGCGGCTAAATTCCAGTCATTCTGATGATGGTTTCCATGGCCAAATCTGGGAGTGCTATAACCGGTTACGGACCGAGGAATGCCTGGTTTAAGCTAAGTCTGACCAATTGGTCAGATGTCTCACTACCAGGTACTTCAGAATGATCTGAACTCAGAGTAAAGCAAACTTGTTATATGTACTAAGATAACTTAGTCGAAACTTGCATTGCGTACCTAGTTTGGAAGTAATTAAAAGGCTGGTCAATGCCTTAAGTGCTGCTTGGCTGTCACTGCAGGCACGTAAACTCCTTCCCCTGTACCTGTACACCACCACGTAGTCCATCGATTTAGGAATTTTTAAATACCTCATCCTCGAAGACCAAAGCATATTCGGCAGGAGAGAAGGAAAGCTTATCCCAACCACATTCGATAAGGACCCCGCAGATGCAGAGTCAGTTTAGCAAAGTTGAACAATGCCAACGCCTTTTTATGGCGAATATTTTAATATATTTAGCCATTCAACTTTTTTCGTGCAACCCTGCGTTCAGTTGGACGCAAATTTGAACAATACAAACACTGTTTTAGCTGTGGATATGTGCTCAACAAAGCAAAGTTACAAAAGTTTCAAAAGAAAAGAATTGCTTTCGCAGCGCAGCAACAGCAGTTTTTTTATAGTGCTGTTGCTGTTATGCTGACAGTTTTTCAAACACTGGTATATTCATATTTGATTCTCTAAAAAGTATATTAGGTCGCTACTCACAGTTTTTGTCTTTTGTATTTATTTGTGTGCTAGACTTTTATATTTTTAGGTTATACAACCCAAATAACCATTTAAAATCTGCCATCAAGCAAATAGATACACACATATGTACATCATACAAATGTTGAAATATAAGACAAATATCTGCCAAATTATATGTATGTAAATATGGTAGCTTTCGTTCACATGCCACACGCCACTTACCAATTGCCACATGCTGCATACATATGCATACTTACATAGCGTATGTCCTATGCATACCACAATTGATGCGGTTGTCACAAATAATTATTGTATTTGGTTTTAGTAAATTTCCAGGAACATTTTCATTCTCTAATTAATTGCAAACTAATGTGAGTGGAATATGTTTTCAGCATTGAATAGTCGAAACTCAGCTATGCAATGACTAATTTTGCCTACTTGAATTTACAGGAATCGTTATGGTTGGAGTGACTTGACGCACAGTTTCCTCTTCTCTACATCTTCGAATGGTAAGTAAAAAATTTAAGTAAAAAGACATTTAACTACGAATATTTACAGCTATTATTTGATAATTACACACATGCATAATTATACATACAGAATATTCTCGGGCACTCTATTGAAGATTTTCCAATAGGCATATGCATGAATATATGTATGTATATTAGTGTGGTACAAAAAAATAAAGTCAGAATTTTAATGCCGGCACCCCCTAGAATTGTTCTATATCAAAAAAAAATATTATTTAAAATCAAAAAATATTTAGGGAGTGCTCAAAGCGCCAAAAGTCGTCCATGTATTTTATATGTGGAAAAAATAATTTTTCGTACAAATGGTATAACAATCTTGAAAAGCAATATTTTTTGAGCGGCAAACTGTGGCTCTCTTCAGAAGACTTCCAGTAATAATGCCCAATGATTTATTTAACCATTTTTTAATATTAAAGATTTTTTATTGGTCGCCCATTGCATTTTCTGGGGATGTTGGAGGACCTAAAAAATATAGTTACCATGAAAAAATGGTTAAACAAAAAAACAATTGCATATTATTACTGGGATTCTCCTGAATAGGAACCGAGTTCTCCGATCTAAAAATATTGCTTTTCAAGAGCTCTACACTATTTCTACGAAAAGTTGTTTTTTCCCCATATAAAATACTTGAAAAACTTTGAGCACTGCCTAAATATTCTTCGATTTCAAAATAAAAAGCTAGGGGTATACATTTTTTTTTTGGGTATAGAACAATCTTAAGGGGCACCGGCATTAAAATTCCGACTTTACTTGTTCACATGCAATTTTGGACCACTCTAATGTGTATGTAAACAAAATATTCTTAAATAAGTTTATGGAGCAAACAAGTTTTCAGTATTATTAGCAAATAATATACTATACACACAAATATACAACTTAATTATTAATAAAACAATTGCCACAGTAAGCCTGCAATAAAGAAAATTTACACCTACATATACATACACACACGTACGTATGTAGTTAGTATCACATAATTAAATACGTAAATCCATGCATGCGTAAAGTAAGAGGATTATATTTATGTTAATTTCTAAGAAAATGTGTGTCAGTTGTTGGCGATAAAGGGGAAATATGTCTGTTTATACAACATAAAGCTATTTTTAAATAAGCAGAACTAAATTAAATTAATGGACACCCCTGTATATGTGCCTCTTTAAGTTAGCTTTTTATGTTTGAATTATAAAAGTGGTTTACGTAGTGAGCAATAAAAAAATAATTGGAGATTATTATCAGGCATAAAATTCTCACATGTCTACATAAATCCATGGGTAGATGTAACGGAAATACGTGTCTAAAACGCTCGAAAGTTGAGCAAATTCATGAAATTTTTCACCAAGTTGCTTATAAGTAAGTCTGTGAAAAANTTATACACACAATTATACAACTTAATTATTAATAAAACAATTGCCACAGTAAACCTGCAATAAAGAAAATTTACACCTACATATACATACACTCACGTACATATGTAGTTAGTATCACATAATTAAATACGTAAATCCATGCATGCGTAAAGTAAGAGGATTATATTTATGTTAATTTCTAAGAAAATGTGTGTCAGTTGTTGGCGATAAAGGGGAAATATGTCTGTTTATACAACATAAAGCTATTTTTAAATAAGCAGAACTAAATTAAATTAATGGACACCCCTGTATATATGCCTCTTTAAGTTAGCTTTTTATGTTTGAATTATAAAAGTGGTTTACGTAGTGAGCAATAAAAAAATAATTGGAGATTATTATCAGGCATATAAAGTATGTATAATTCTCACATGTCTACATAAATCCATGGGTAGATGTAACGGAAATACGTGTCTAAAACGCTCGAAAGTTGAGCAAATTCATGAAATTTTTCACCAAGTTGCTTATATGTAAGTCTGTGAAAAATTTAAACACACTTGATATGCTTTTTCCTGCTCGATTAGCTTAAAACACCACTGCGCACTCTAATGTAAATATGTATATGCCAAACCAGAAGATCTAGTAAAATCAGCGTCGAATAAAATTTTGGGCGGCTATTTTCATTCTTAGGGTTAGTGTGGAGAAAGTTTTTCAGATTAATAAAACCTTAACTTTTTTGTTGCTGGTTTTGCATCGAAACTACTTTTACGTTTCGATAATTTGAACAGAAAATTATCGATATTTTTTCAATTTCTTTGTTAAGCATTTTTAAAAAAGCCAAGTTAAGCTGCAAACATAAATTTGACTGCAAAATTTCGAAAAATTCCGGCGAAATCCCGCAAAATGCCGCTGATTGTCGAAAAAAATACATCCGTAAAAACTCAAAAAAAAATAAAATAAAAGTATGAGGTACCTACTCTAAAAAGTCTCGAAGATATTTCAAAGGTTTCCGAAAAAATCGGTAAAGAAATTGAAAATATATACAACTAAAACCAAAGAATTCCGAAAAAGAAACTTAAAGAACAGCAAAGTCCCGAAAAATTGNGTCGCTCTTAGGGTTAGTGTGGTGAAAGTTTTTCAGATTAATAAAACCTTAACTTTTTTGTTGCTGGTTTTGCATCGAAACTGCTTTTACGGGTCGATAATTTGAACATAAAATTATCGATATTTTTTAAATTAAAGAATTCCGAAAAAGAAACTTAAAGAACAGCAAAGTCCCGAAAAATTGAGAAAAATCTCAGCAGAAACCGAAAACCAAAACAATAGCAATCAAAACCAAAAAAATTTAAAAATATACATAAAAAATCCCAAAAGGTACCGAAAAACTAAAGACGGAAAAGCACGAGAACTCTGAAGAAAATCTGAAAAATGCTAAAAAAGTCCGAATGTTCTCGAAAATATACCGAAGAGTCAACCACATAGAAAATAGGAAAGTCCCGAAAACAATCATTAAGTTACTAAAAAAATCTATAAAGAATTATGAGACGGGATTCTGAGTGCCGTTTCGCCAGTTCCGGTCGCCGGGTAACAGGCAGCTGGCACACAGTACATATACAGTATTGGCCAATCCAATAGCACCCCCATTTCAAAGTGATATTGTTTNGAAATATGTCTGTTTATACAACATAAAGCTATTTTTAAATAAGCAGAACTAAATTAAATTAATGGACACCCCTGTATATATGCCTCTTTAAGTTAGCTTTTTATGTTTGAATTATAAAAGTGGTTTACGTAGTGAGCAATAAAAAAATAATTGGAGATTATTATCAGGCATATAAAGTATGTATAATTCTCACATGTCTACATAAATCCATGGGTAGATGTAACGGAAATACGTGTCTAAAACGCTCGAAAGTTGAGCAAATTCATGAAATTTTTCACCAAGTTGCTTATATGTAAGTCTGTGAAAAATTTAAACACACTTGATATGCTTTTTCCTGCTCGATTAGCTTAAAACACCACTGCGCACTCTAATGTAAATATGTATATGCCAAACCAGAAGATCTAGTAAAATCAGCGTCGAATAAAATTTTGGGCGGCTATTGTCGCTCTTAGGGTTAGTGTGGTGAAAGTTTTTCAGATTAATAAAACCTTAACTTTTTTGTTGCTGGTTTTGCATCGAAACTGCTTTTACGGGTCGATAATTTGAACATAAAATTATCGATATTTTTTAAATTAAAGAATTCCGAAAAAGAAACTTAAAGAACAGCAAAGTCCCGAAAAATTGAGAAAAATCTCAGCAGAAACCGAAAACCAAAACAATAGCAATCAAAAACCAAAAAATTTAAAAATATACATAAAAAATCCCAAAAGGTACCGAAAAACTAAAGACGGAAAAGCACGAGAACTCTGAAGAAAATCTGAAAAATGCTAAAAAAGTCCGAATGTTCTCGAAAATATACCGAAGAGTCAACCACATAGAAAATAGGAAAGTCCCGAAAACAATCATTAAGTTACTAAAAAAATCTATAAAGAATTATGAGACGGGATTCTGAGTGCCGTTTCGCCAGTTCCGGTCGCCGGGTAGCAGGCAGCTGGCACACAGTACATATACAGTATTGGCCAATACAATAGCACCCCCATTTCAAAGTCATATTGTTTGCCACTCATGTTTATTTATTTATTTTTAAGAATTTTCAATTAAAATACAGTTCATTCTCTCACAAAACTGAAATAAACTCAAGCTTAAAACTTTTTAAAAGACCGCAAAAAAGTACAAAAAATTTTCACCCAAATTTCAAACTTTTTTCTCAGAAGCGGTAGAATTTTTTTGAATACACAGTTTTATAGCCCATTCAATTTTAATCTAATAATGTGCAAGTTTCAAGTGGCTAAAAATTACCGTTGATTTTTTAAAATTTTTTTCGCCGAGGATGTTACGGGTTTCTGCCATATAAAAATAAATTGTGTTTAGTCGTTATATGGAAGCAAATGAGACAAAAAAAAATCTAAAAAATCAACGGTAATCTTTAGCGACTTGAAACTTCCTCATTATTATATACTCAAAAAAATTCTAGAGCTTCTGAGAAAAAAGTTTGAAATTTAAATTCAATGTCATACATAGTGCACTTTTGCGTTGTGCCAAATTACAATTTTAAGGAATTCAATTTTGTGAAAGGTGCATTCTTGCGTTGTGTTAAACGACATTCTTAACTCGTTTAACTAGGTAGTTTGCTGGTTGTAACTCAAAAAAATTACTCTTAATTATGGGTATCCGCTCTGGTCCTGGAGTGCTCCTTCGCAGAGTGATCCGTCGTACAACATCTTTTAGTGCAGTACTACTTATACATATGTTTAATTATTAGAGCCTTCCAACAAACGGGCACAGGTTATATACATACAGTATTGGACATATCTATAGCACCCCCTTTCAAAGCGATATTGTTTGCCACTTATGTTTAATTATTTATTTTTAAGAATTTTCAATTAAAATACAGTTCATTCTCTAACAAAACCCATATAAACCAATGTTTTAAACTTTTTAAAAGACCGCAAAAAAAGTGCAACAAACTTTCCC
>NW_016160040.1:0-32533 GCF_001687245.7 Rhagoletis zephyria | reverse complement strand
TAAAACCCAACAACTTAAAAAAAAACAGATTTTATTAATTCCAGTGTAATCGTAGTCATAGGAATAATGTTTTAATTGTTTATTATTTTTTTATTGTTATCTAAATTCAAATTTATTGAAACCTTATTGCACATCTGGAGGTAAACTCCAAAAGCATCAAAATGGAAACACTGTGTATGATACGAGCAGAAGGTTACTCATACGCCGTGTATCGTACATGTTCACGATTTCTTGAAAATTTAACAATTAATTACAAAAGGCACAAATTATCCGCCGATTTTTATAAATTTAGATATCTTTTGCTATAGAATAGTTCGCTAAATATTTTTTTAACAGCGATGGCTAGCAGTGTCGATAATCGGAATAGAGTGCTTTATTAAAATATGTAATTTTTATTAATTCAAATGTGTTTTAAAACAAAAACCAATTATCAACATATTTTGTTATACAAATTCAATAGCTAGATCTGTAGAGCAATAACTCCCGGAATTCAGGAGAGTGCAGTAAGTAAATACTTTCTAATATTAGGGATTTTAACGAAAAATGACACTGAAGATGGCACAACGCCGAAACCGGTTTGTCTGCAAACCAAACTTGACAAGGGATGACGGAAATTCGTTCCAAAATAAATCATTTAAAATTAAGTTAAGTGTCTCATCTTGCTGTCCGGTATATGCCGGGTCCTGTGTAGACAAATTCGACACTTGAAAGGGTGTTTGTGTGTTGCCAGGAAGTACTTTTTCTTGGAAAATGCTGCGCCTACAGTGAAGGTGCTTTGGCTCTATAGTCGCAGCTCGCTGAAGCTGAAGCTGAAGACGGAGAATAGTGCGGTAATAAAAAGTGCAACAATGCGTAGCATTCAAACAAATTTCTTAGTTAAATTAAAGATATCTATAAGTAAAAAAGTAGATATAAAAATATGTATTTATAGCTAAAATTTTCTAAGTATAATAGCAAATTTTTTTCTTCTTCTAAAGTTAAGTTGATTGAATACAGCCTAGTTTTCTAAAACTTGTTACATACAAAATTTTCTTTCCAACTTTGTATACTATGTTTTATAGTATATACCGTTTATACTTAATTATATATTTTCTATACATAAACTACTTGTATAAGTTTATCACATTTGGCTTATGAATTTTAATCATTTATATAAGATATCTTTGATAAATTTTTTTAATTTAAAAAACTCTTTATATTGACTAAAATTAACTCTATTCAATTACAGATAATGAGATGCGCGATCTGAGTGTCACCTTCTACGGCAGCGGTGCTACTCACAAACTCCGATTAAGCCTCGCCGCACTTTCGTTTGCGACCTTAGCTTTAGCGAAACTCATCAAAAGTTTTTGGATCTAAATTCATCTGCTGAGATGCTGTGTTGTGCCCGAAATAAGCGGGAGATTGAATTGAAATTCCATAAATAAGTGAAATGACAAAAGTTGATATTATGCAATCAGAGTACTTTTATAACTGCAAAATAGGTAAAAAGGGAGCTCAAGTAAAGCAAAGCAAAGGAAAAAGATGATAAAGGAAAGTTGGAAAGAAATGTTAATATTTTCGCCGAAAGGAAAAGAATCTGTACTATGATTTATGTAACTATTCCCCTTAATGATCTCATTTCTGTTTCATCAGAATGTAAGTTATAGCTTTCAACGCAATAATGACCTGTTTTTTTTTTTTTGTACTACAATATAAGATTCCATTTAAGATTTTAGTTTTATTATTGCACATTGGACGAGAAAACAAATTGGAGGCATTTGAAATCATAAAGTCTTTGGATATACCAATATAACTAAAAGTTATAGTTATTCATTTCTCTTTTTTTAATTTAATGTAAAAAACCATAAGTCATGTAAATGCGTTGCGCTATCTGATAGTCAAGTGATCGACGAGAAAGAAGACAGAACCTCAACTGTAAATATTAAGAGAATTTTTATCTTGTACACATACTCTTAGGCTAACTGAAAATTAAAAAAAAAAAATACAAAGAGAATAGTTATAAATAAATTACGCCGCAGTCAGAAGCAAAACTGTGCAAGCTCGGTGGGAAAGCTCACACATAGAAACAATTGAAGCCAATGTTCAAAGACAAGAACACAGGCACAGCCAAATAGAGAGGCAACTCAAAACTGCAGCTGTAATACATACGTAATAAAATAGTGAAACACACACACAGAAATTCACTACTTGAAAGTAAAGCTAATAGTACTTGTAGTAAAAATTTAAATGAATTGAAAAATATAGTGAAAATTGCGAAGAAAAAGCGAAAACAAATGTATGTACTGTGTATTACTTATGTGTATGTGTGTATGTTAATACACTCATATCTATATGTGTATTGAAGAATAGGTGGGCTGAAAATCTGATTTTTTTTTTGGAATTCTTATTGTTAATAGAAAAAATATAGTTCATTATGCTTAAAAAAAAAAAACTGTGCGAAAGATTAAAGTTTTCGTTCAATAACATAGGCTCGCCCAAGTCAATCAAGATCAAAGTGTTCAACAGGTTTTTTTTCTTAGCCTCCTAACGCAAATTTTATTCTCTACAATAAAAGTTTTTATACACAAAGTTAAGTAGGACTAATAATAGTATACATTTAAATGTAATCAAACCATAGCTTAATGGTTTCGAAATAGTAGATCGACCTCGCGCCACCGGATTCAATCGTGTTTCGTATTGTACTGTTATCGACTTCTGGGTGCAAGTCCCTAGCTCATCGGGAAGTTGGTTAAAATTTGATTGGAATATTTGACTCAAACAAACATACTTACATGCAATGACTCAAACAATTGATCATGTGTTAATTTTTTTTTAATATTCGTAATGTTTTTCGTAAATCACTGTTCAAAATAATACGCAAAATTTAGGAAAATTCAAAAAATTCATCAAAATTTCAACTTTTTAATCTAATTCGTTACCACTTTTTTTTGTTGTTGAATGCAGTTTTATAGCCCATACAATTTTAGTCTAATGAAGTGCAAGTTTCAGGCGGCTAAAAACTAGCGTAGATTTTTGAGATTCAGTTTAAAAAGTTGAGATTTTGATGAAACTTTGTTGAATTTTCCTAAATGTTGCATAATAACTATTCGAAACAGAAATTTATATTCTTATAGAAAAGTAAAGCAAATAAATTAGTTCGAAATATGTTTTGAATATTAAACAAAAAAAATCAACACGCAGTCATTTGTTTGAGGCAATGGACATACATACACACATACATACAAAGCAAATTAAATAACAGCTTACAAAATAGTTATTTTGCTAATAAAAGTTGTTTTTGGTGGAGAATTGAATTTGCGATCGAAATTAGCTAAGAAGACAATTTTTTGAAGACTGAACTTTGGTCGAGTCTCAAATATCGACCGAAAATTTGCATCTTTAAAAAACATATTTTGAATATTGACAATGAAAATTCTAAAATAAAACGAAATTTCAGCTCACCCTAATGCAGATGTATGCGCATTCAACAAACGTGCAAAGGTGCTGTATCATGCGTTTTACATCAACATATTTATATTTAAAATGAAATTATCCATTGAAGTATTTGAAATTTAGTAAAAAATTAAATTTGGCAAAAATGTGGCGTTTCTGTTTCTAATGCAAACGCGGACAAAACCAAAAACAAAAGCGTAACAAGTATTAGATTTATTTAAAAACTAAGCAGTTAAGCATAACTAACTCAAATTAAAATAAGTTAATAAATATGTATGTAATAAATAATCGCTTGCGGCCATACTTACATATATACATACATACATACATATATAAATAGACAATTTTTAAGCTTTTGCTATTTTACTCATAAGCAGCTTGTTTAAAGAGCGTATCTAGATGAATTTAAGGTGTAAGACCAAAAGTTTGCAAACTTCAAACTTTCTCCTGAGTCGTATTATTTTGATGATGAATTTAGTTCAAATTATGTCATTTAGTTAATAAATTTCTAGGAATACTAGCTGATTTCCAAAATCGTATTTATTTTTCTTACCGCCAAAAGAGATGCCGCCACTTGATTTTCTTCTCCACCTGGTCTTTGCTGATTGGATCATGAAGAAATTAACGGTAGTCTTAAAATTTTATATGAAATTTGAAGTCGGGTTTGTTTTTTGCCTGAAAATTATTTGTTCAAAATTTTCCTTTTATGCATTTTTTCGAATGGCTTCAGAAAACTATTTGATGTATGTAATTATAACAATTTTCAAATTAAAAGAGTAACTGCAAAAAAATAAAAATTTATAATCACAAATCTTAAAAGTGAAGATTTTTAAAACCACCAAAAACATAAAACTGACTTAAAAATAATAACTATGGAGAAAATGTGCAATTGCATAGCTAAATGTGTCGCTTAGTGTAAAGGGTGTTTTTTTCTGAAAGCAACTTAGCGTAATTTAGATATGGAATAAGCATACATATATGTAATTATATACAGGTTGTTAACATTTTGACTTTGCTTACAAATAGGCAACCAGCCAAGAGCTAGTAATGCACCACCACCAAAAGAAAAAAATAGTTAAATACCAAAAAAAAAAAATAAATAAGCAACAGGCAACCAAATAAATAAAAACTACTCTTCAAATGTTAAAAACAATTTTCAATCTTCACAGCATTTTTTCGATACTGCACTTAAATTGTTTTCTATTTTTACAAAAACATAAATCGCAAACAAACTGGGTTCTAAACACAAATGTATCAGATATTAAATATGCAAATGCAAATGCAAATACAATTCAATGCAAATGACACCCTGTTGTACTTGTAAGTGAAATGCCAAGCAGTACTTTAAAAATTGCATAAACTAATGTTTAAAGTACGTATAAATATGACGGAAGGAAATTTATGTAAATTAAAAAGAAAACAACTAAATATGTACGAGTTATTAGCATAAATGAAATATTTACTACATAAATAAATGATAGAAAATAAAGAAATGGTGTAATTGCAGGAAATTAACACTGTTCTTAAAATACATACATATGTATTTACAGTGTAGTGTGAAATTCAAAAAATATATATATAAAAAATAAAATATTAAACAATTTAGGAAATACTAAATAAAACAATGAATTATGATAACCATATTTTATGGGAGCTTAATCATAATCCCGCATAGATAAATACACACATACGTGCATATACAAACGAAAAATAATATATAAATACATACATACATACATATACTAAATATTAAGCAGATGTCTAAGCATTTATTGTTGTGTGGCAGATTGGATACATACATACATATGCAGCTACTGCATATGTACACATTTATGTAAATATGTGTATTTGCATGTGACGAGGTGTATCAGCTTAAATGTGCGAGAAACCACACTGGAGAACTGAGAAATATTTAGGCGAACGTTTCCGATTTTTGGCTTCTTAAAGGGGACCACCATTAGTTAAACTAATTCAGCATTAAAAAAGGAAGTTTTTCTTTTGTTTGTTTAAAATTCATTAATTTTTTATAAATTTGCAACAGGGTGTGCCATCCTAATGTCCTGCAGAGTATAAGTTCAGAACATTTTTAGAAAATTTTCGGGTATGCAAATTTTTGGACCATTAAATTTTCGTGTGATAAAGTGGAAGTTTCAAGTGGCTATAAAATATCGTTAATTTTTGCCAATTTTTTGTTGAGCATACTTTGTGTTGAAGAAAATGCATGGCAGGGTAAAAAAAAAATAAAATAAATAAAAAAGCAACGATAGTTTAAGGGCCAATTGAAATTTTCACTTTATTGCATTCAAATTTAATGGGATACAGTTCATGACGATAGCATACACCTTGGTTGGTAAATAAATAAACTGGGATGGCACATATACATACATACATATAAAAAATGCACCTTATTCGCCTCGTAGCTAATGAAACGAAAGCCTTAAATCATTTGCAGGCATATACATACATACATACATACCCTACAATTTTGCAACAATACAAATGTACGTATGTTAAATGGGGCACATAAACTTTGAAGAACTAAATGTAACACAGAGCCCATCTTCGTGGACTATACATATTCATACGTATACAGTGGCGGTCAAAACTTTAGGAAATATTTTTTTTTTTTTTATTAATTACAATTTTTTTCGTGCTAAGATTTTTCTGTAAATTTTTTATAACAATCTTTTTCATGTTTTTAACAAAACCATACATATAAATAAAACTTTCAAACTTTAGACAGAATTTAGAAAAAATTTAACAAATTTTCATCAAAAATTTTATTTTTTTTTTTTTTGTTACCCTGAGTGTTTACAAAATTTTTATGTATGCAGTTCTATAGCCTGTCAAGAAAAAAAAATATTAAAAACCAGTACGGTTTTTTTCACTTTCATAATTCATGTAGTTTAGGTTAGAAAAAGCGGGCAGCTCAGAAGAGTTCAGTTGGAGTCCACAAAGGCCCATGGCGTTGTCCATAGCTATCTCTACATGTATTTTAACCATTTTTATTCATTAGCGAAATTTTTCAGCGGAGCTTTCCCGAAGAATTGGCCCCCCAAACATTTAAGGTGTTTTTCTTGGTCCAGTCGTTAGTATTCCTGTGAGCGCCTAACGTTTGGCTTTGAAAGAGAATGTGTTGCTGTAGAGCTTGTAAGGACCTTCGGCATTCCTTGTCGCATTTCGAGTTAGTCGCTGCCGACCCTGAGGCTTTGGTGGCAGCTTGACTGTTAAAAACTAAAGAAAGCTAAGCATGGGCGATCTTGGTCCTCAGCTTTCCTGCCTTTCCGATTGAAAATATCTCAGCCTGTAAAACTCTGCAGTGATCTGGGAGCCTATAGGTTCCTCTCAGAGATAGCTCCTGGGAGAATACGCCAGCTTTCGTTACGATGTCCATATAGGAATAGTATTATTTTCCCACATACTTCTGTCGAGAAAGTGGATAGCAAAGTTTCGATCGCAGTAAGTTTCCGTGACTTGATAGTCAAAGATAATTTATTCCACCATCTGTTGAGGATGGTGGCATGACCCTTGCAAGTTGTTCGTAGCTGTTGATGCCGTGATTTGTTAAGCACTTTTAGCTTTCCCCACCACCAGAATGACTAGTTAAGTCATCTTCGTTACCTTCGATGCGCGGATCAGGAATTCGTTTACCGCATGTGGCTATTTTCCTTCCTTCTGCTCTTACCAACCAAACTGGAAAAACATTGTAAATATTTAAAAAAAAAATACTGTATCTATCAATACTACTCATATGCTTTGATCATTGATATTCTTGCTGTCCATCTCCATAAATCTCCACCTAAATTTACATCAGTGTTTCTATTGTACTTATACATATGTACGTACAAGTGAATGCAGTTCATCAATAATCTCATGTAAATACACATATATACGTACATATGTACATATAAGAGTACATATATGTATGCGTATTTAGTATTTATCTGTACTTCTCTTAATGAAATGTTAATTTGTATTTCATTTCAAAAACTTAATAAATTAAAGCTAATTTTATACCTAATTTGCTACATGGTAAATGTATTTGTGAGTAAAATCCCGAAAGTAAAACTGTATGTAAGAAACATACATACATACATATATATATATAAAGCAAATCTTAACATAAATACAACTGAACATTTGTTTATTTTGTAAAATTTTTAAAAACTACAAATAAAGTCGATATTATCATTATAAATGTAAATTAATCGGTGCAATTGTTGTTGTTATTTACGTGCATTAACACTGGGATTAGTGAAAAGTGTGAGTATATATTCACCGCATAGTGGAGGATCCCCAAACGAGCTGTGGCACAAAAAATATATCGTTTGAGGTGATGTTGAGCCTTACCCAGTAGGGTAAGGATCGAAAAAAACTACTAGTCAACAATGGTCAATCTCGCTAGCTCATCAGCCATGAAATTACCTAAAATATCACTACAGCAGAAGTAGAGTACAGATAAACGGCGACAACCCAGGTCCATCCCTATCAAAAGCAGTCGATGTCTACCCAGTGGCTTGTCTAAAGGTTCCAGAAGAAAGCCATAAAAGTTGACTATGATGAAGGAGAGCATCAAGCTCTATAAAACCGAGAGTCAAACCTATGGAAAATTAACGGAATTCATGGAAACTAAATACTTTGAGCGACCATGAACTTTTAGCAAAAAAAAAAAACTTAAGTAAGCTACCACACAAGGCGAATTTAATACGGTGGTGTTGGAAAGACATAATTTTTCACATGGAGACCATAACGCCAAAATAATGTGCTTGTTGTATGTAAAGCATACTGTCATCGTGCGCATAATTTGTTAGCATAGTTTTTTACTAATATACGGCTAACACCACCTTATTAAATTTGCCTTGCTACCACATATTTTTTAACCAATCTAGTTCCGAAGTGATATGAAGAAATAGGATTAAAGTAATTCGGCTTAAAAGCAACAGCAGCCTCGGAGTTGACCTAATAACAGGCTGAACTGTTCAAAGTGAGGTCTGAGTAGTTACTTTGTCCATTCCGCAATAAGGGTGTCACCTACATTTTTTTCTTTGCAAATAACCTACATACCAGCCTAAAGTACCAAATGCACTTTCAGTGCACTTTAGCAACCGGCTGACTCAGTGGAGACGACGGCCACTACAATACAGAATCCGACATATTTACGTGGAACAACAACAATTATAAGGGGAACAGAATCAACTACTAGACAAATGTGAGTTGTAGGGTGAGACAACACAGACAATATCAAGCAACAATTAATCAATAACAAAACCTTGTTGGTCGGTGCACACAAGGTGAGGTCCAACTAAAAGATTACCAGCCCACTCGCACTACTGCCCGAGCTGCCGGGGATATCTTTAATCCGCCAAGGGAAAGAACACAGTAGTGTTAAACGCTACAAGCCCAATATAGGCAACACTACAAAGGATACTCAAGCTGTTGTCGGGGTTTGCGTCGACCAATGAATGCTCCTGCGAGTTTACGCCGCCCAAATCCGGTACTGACACGGCTAACTATGAGTTTTCCCGCCTTCACTGAGCTCACTGCTAGGTCTGCTCGCTTTTTAAGAAACCGTACTGATTCGCTCACAATAGAGATGTTTCCAATTTACGCGTCGGCCCGCAAAACCATCGGGCCCCGTTGCCGCTGTTTTTGGCGCCCGTTCAATTGGGGCTGGCCCGTTAATTGTGAAATGGCGGTTTCGCAGTCGCCGCCAGGGCGTACACAAACAAACACAATGGACTCTCCCATTGCCTCCTATCTTTTTTACTATCAGTCGGTATCGTTTTGGCGCGAACGCCCCTAATGAAGACACTTCCCCAATATATCAGCACACCATCGGCAACAATCTGCTTGGCTCTTCAAGCTGAGCTTTAATTAATGTAATTAATTGCCGGTAGAGTTCGCTCCTAAAAGTTAAAGTGACAGGAAATACGGGTAAACAAAGAAAACTTTGTTGCGACCAGTACGCAACAAAGGAGATTCAGCTTTTTGCGCCAATTATGTATGTCACTTTTAGCAGCTATAACTTCAAAATAGTGAGCCAATAAAGCTGTATAAACTGTTCATTTTCTACTTTGGCTTCGGTATGTCTTTGAAATCTATCAAAATGTAGGACGGACACACACAGCACAGCACAAATGTGTGAAAAGATCCTTCGAATTGGCACCAATGGATAGTCAAACTACAACCGACAGTTAAGAAGGAGAAGAATCGCTGTCTTATAACACATTCAGTTCGTGAAGGCCACAAAATTTCTCAAATCGGTTTCAATGCGAAATTGAATGAAAATATATAACTATTAATCGAAATCCGGAAAGGTCCTATGGACTTTTTCTTATGACGCACATTATAGTATAAGAACAGACATGGCTACAAGGAATACATACATACGTATACGTAATTTCAGAAATTATTTTTTTTTCAGTAAAATAAATTATTTACGATTTTTATTTATCTGTATCTTGCATCTGAAAACTTTTATTATACCAAATTTTATTCGACTTGCGAAGTTGCTTATGTACATACATATGTATGTATGTATGTAAAATTTTTTGAGATTCCTGAAAATTTTATTAAGGCAATTGGTTGATTGCCTGAATGCAATAGCAAAGCCATAACTTGCGCGCCAACAAACGATCGCTGGCCCACACAAATACAAACACACACAATGCAAAAAAAAAAACAAAAATATTTGCCGCTAGACGAGGTGCTGCAACAGCAGTAAACATATTTTATACAAACCACAAGAATTTTATTGGCAATATTGGCAACGAACGCAACCACACCACACTATGGCGAGCACAATGACCATGACGATGACGTCGATAGCAGAGTCGCAACAAATCTCACTACACACACCGAGTATGTATGTATGTTTTCTTTTCGTTATTGGTTTTGAAGTTGAACTGCCGCGCAGACGGACATTTATAGGCAAATAAAAATCGGAATGTGGTGATTTAGTGTTGCAAGCCGAGAATTACACATACACACACATGCATGTACACATATACGTATGTATGTATATACATAAATAAGCAGATTGAAACAATAAAATCCTGTGTTGCACTGCCGCCAACTGCAGTTAGGTTGCATGACAAAAGCCTTGCCACATGTAGGATTGTGATTTACCGCTGTAACAAAAGCTTACTTGATTTGTGTGAAATTTGATTTTGATTCAACTTTAATGCTTGGAATTTTTGCCTTCTCCTGTGTACACGACAATTTTCCTTTTAGTTTTGTAAAATCGATTTTGAGTTTTCCTATTCGGTTTGGCTAAGTTCCAATAACCGAAACAAATATATGTAAAAAAAAAAACTTCACTGGTATACATTAGCGTGGGCCGAAAATCCGTTTTTTTAGAATTTTGATTGGTAATAGCAAAAATATGGTTCATTATGCACTACAAATCTGTGTGAAAGATGACTATTTTGGTCAATATCTTCTTAGGCTCGCCCAAGTCTATCAAAATTTAAGTACTAAAAAAATAGCTTAGCTTACTTCATTCTCTACAAAAAAGGTCAATTCGAAGATACTTGCATTTTTAGTACAAAAAAAATTTATTAATTAATGTACATATTTATTAAATTTCTATTTTTTGAGCGCATGGAACTTTAATGGGCTTGGGCGAGCCTAAGATATTGACCAAAAATCTTCAGCTTTTACACAGACTATTTTTAGTGCATAATGAACCATATTTTTGCTATTACCAATCAAAATTAAAAAACAAAAAAAACAGTTTTTCGGCCCACGCTAGTAAACATTGTTCGCCACTCTATTTCCATCTGTCGTTTCGAATTGTTTTGCGGAATATTTAATTTGTTGCTCGCTCAGCTTTTTAGTTTTCAATTATGTATTTTGAAATGTTTACATGTAAATCTATTGGTCTTTTCACAAATTTTCAGATGTGAACGAATGTGTTACAACAACAAAAAAGGCATTAAGAGCGCTAAAAAAATTAAAATCTAACAACAAAAAAAAACAAAAACAATAGCATTGTTTTCGCGGATTAAAAAGCGGAGTCTTGTAATATGTCCAACATCATCAAATTGTGTAAATCTACAGTCGGATAAAGTTTTTATTTAAAAAATTCATATTTTTGCTGTTCTCTTGTTTATTCAACATATGTGTGTGTGTGTGTGTGTGTGTGTGTGTGTGTGTGTGTGTGTGTGTGTGTGTGTGTGTGCTGATGTTGTCAATTTCGCATACCGCTGCATGTGATGCGCCACTTACATACATATGTATGTGTGTTGTTGACATGTCTAACTTACAGCTTTGACTATACAATATATTCTTGGTTTTGCGGCTGTTTTCATTATGTGGAAATGCTGTGCCCTCTGGTTTTTCTCCTCTACTGCCTCGCTGCCCGTTTCCGGCTGCGACGGCGTTACAAAAATAACATTTATCTAAATATTTATGCAACAGCTCGACTGCGAAAACATTTTGCGTCAGCAACATCATCAGTAACTGCTAAATGCATATCTATTTATATGTATATGTACATTAGAGTGGTCGGAAAGTACATGTGGAAGAAGTAAAGTCGGAATTTGTACACGCTCACCCCCTAGGATTGTTCGATACCGAAAAAATATACCCTTATTTTTAACCGACTTCCAAAAAAGGAGGAGGTTGTCAGTTCGTCGGAATATATATTTTTTTTATGTACAGTATTGGCCAATCCAATAGCACCCCCATTTCAAAGTGATATTGTTTGCCACTTATTTATTTTTAAGAATTTTCAATTAAAATACAGTTCATTCTCTCACAAAACTCAAATAAACTCAAGCTTAAAACTTTTTAAAAGACCGCAAAAAAGTGCAACAAATTTTCATCCAAATTTCAAACTTTTTTCTCAGAAGCGGTAGAATTTTTTTGAATACACAGTTTTATAGCCCATTCAATTTTAGTGCAATAATGTGCAAGTTTCAAGTGGCTAAAAATTACCGTTGATTTTTTAGAATATTTTTCGGCGAGGATGTTGCGGGTTTCTGCCACATAAAAATAAATTGTGTTTAGTCGTTATATGGAAGCAAATGAGACAAATAAAATATTCTAAAAAATCAACGGTAATCTTTAGCGACTTGAAACTTGCACATTATTGGACAAAATTGAATGCGCTATAAAACTGTGTACTCAAAAAAATTCTTGAGCTTCTGAGAAAAAAGTTTGAAATTTAAGGGAAAGTTTGTTGCACTTTTTTGCGGTCTTTTAAAAAGTTTAAAACATTGGTTTATATGGGTTTTGTTGGAAAATGAACTGTATTTTAATTGAAAATTCTTAAAAACAAATAATTAAACATAAGTGGCAAACAATATCGCTTTGAAAGGGGGGTGCTATAGATATGTCCAATACCGTATAACTTTGGACCAAGTCAACCGATTTCGATAATTCTTTTTGCATCGGAATGGTAGTGCCTCAGAGTTAGTCCCGTACTAATCTGGTTTAGATCCGATTATTGTATCATGAAATATATATATATATATAATAAATCAAAAATCTTTAGTATTAAAAAATTGTTAAATAAACAATTGGATATTTTTATTGGAAGTCTCCTGAAAAGAATCACAGTTTTCCAATCGAAAAATATCGATTTTCAAAAACTCCATACCATTCTCACGGAAAGGTTTTTTTTCGTCAAAAAAAAAAATAGATGGAAAACCCTGAGCGCTTTAGGCGACCTCTAAATAATAAATAATAGGGGTATATTTTTTTATATAGAAAAATCCTAGGGGGTGAGGGCATTAAAATTCCGACTTTACTTATTTTGGAGCACCCTAATATACATACATATACATATGGGGCATTCCAAAGTGGCGGATGGAACTTTTAGCAAATTCTCTTTAACTGTTGATTTGACAAGTGCCAAACTCTAAACACTTCAAGTCAGACATCAGTTTATTACGAAACTAATAATGTGTAAAACTTAGTTATATAATATACATACACAGAAATTTAATATTTTCCAAGCGTGACGGATGGGACCACGATGACACCCGCTTATCTGAGTTGTTGGATTCGTTTTCCAATTTTAGAAAAACTATACAATTTTCTTTTAATGGCATTATAATATTTTAAAATTCAAAAAACAAAAATCTGATTTAGCTTGTGACGGGTGGGACAACATTTTGTGACGGGTGGTACGTGTCACCTTTGACGACACATAGTTCGTAATAAAATGAACACTGCTGATTTGAAGTGAATATTTATTGTATTTTTAATAAGGGGACTTTTTTTATATAATGGGTGTCTTAAGAATTTGGGTGTGGCGCTAAAAAATACACATTTTACTGTGACGGGTGGGATATCTAGGGTTGCCTACATTTTCTGAGAAATTCATAGTAATTTTTCAAAATAAAATTAAAAAAAATATAGTATACCTATTTCAGAAATATATAGTATTTTGTTTTAAAGAAAAAGTAAAAACGCTTTTTAAGTATACATATTTTTTCTTTCTATGTATTTCCTCTACAAAAATATATTTCTTTGAAAGTATCATACATATGCTTTATTGCAAGCAATATTTAAATGAATACAAATCAAAATTTCATTTTTTATTAGTGAGGAAGTCGCTTTGTTTCTTTCATCTCCCCATTTCATATTCATAATAGAAGAAACTCTTTCTGTGAGAAACGAGGTAAATTTATGTAAATTTGATCTGTGGTTTTATTAAAAAATTCACTGTGACCTTTTATTTTAAAGAATATTTCTTTTATATTATTTTGTTATTTCAATATCAAAGCCACTTAATACAAATTTTTCTTGCAAATTATTGAAATATAATTATATTTATTTTTGCATACTATATTTTTTCCAACCTCTTTCTCGACCCTAGAGACATCCAATAAGCATTTCTTTGAACGCTTATAACTTCTCACCATAAATGTATTTTTCTAATAACTTACCACCATTTTAAAGTTTATAAATTGTTCTTTTTTTGTATAATTATTCTTTGCATTGTCAGCATGGAATATCCGGAATGCCTTGAAAACTTGATGCCAAGATATTTCAGCATATTATATATGTATTTTTAACAATAAAATAGGAAAAATAGTGAAAAATAAATCGATAAAAATCTATTTGTAAAAAATTATCCTACCTGCTTTTGGTTTTACGGATTTCAACACAATTTATGTAATTTATTTTTTTACCTGAGGTGTCTTCTTCGCTGGAATGGCCCATATATATTTATATATCCTCGGTAATGGCAGAGATTACTAAAAAGGAAACAAATAAAGTACAATTAGTAAAAAAAAAGTGATATGTGTGTTACGCACAAAAACGTGTACGTAGTTTTTAGATTGGGTTTTCTCAGTTTGTAAATAGGAAACTCCAAACCACACAAGGAATTGATGAAAAGGTTGCTAATATATTACCTGCAATGTGTGTCAGAATGATAAGGCTTGCTCTCATCGTCCACTGCTTAGGCGCACTTATGGTCGCTGGTGGAATAATATGAGTCGCTAGAGTGCCCAAGGGAAAGGCGACAAACGATGGTTGGGATGGAGAAGTTTCCTTACTAACCCTTAAAAAACTATCTCATTCTGCTGTAATACCTGCGCTTAAGAGTATAACTCTATCCTCACTGCTTTATATGTGGGGAGGCCTTTGAAGCAGTTTATGGATTTTAAAAATTTGACGCTGGTATGAACCTCTGTCGGAGTGAGGTAAAAAGTATTAAGTTACACATGTTTTTTATGTTACCTTAAATAATTCAAAATTACAATCGATTATATTTTTTTTCAGCATATACCCGGCCTGCTTCTCAGAGCCTTGAAATTATTTTCGTGTTGTTATTCCCTCTCACTAAACCCAAAATCTAACTATGGAAGATAAATATAGGCCTTTTGATTTTTTTTTTTTTTACCCACAGTACTAAAAACGACAAATTTTGAATTCATACACATTTGAAGAAAGTATACCTTATATAGACCCGTATTACAAAATTATAGATTTAATTTCAATTAGATGGCAACCCAACTCAAAAATATTTCCTACAGTAGACTTTCTTAAACATCTTTAATTTGATTTAATTTAACTCAATTAAAAATAATTTTTAAAAGAGGTAACAACACTCCTCAAAAATATTTTTTGCCTCTTTAATCCTCTTTAATTTTATACCCATATTGTAATAGATCTCATATAAGTTGACCAACTTAATTTAATAAAAATTTTCAAACAGGTGGCAACCCTGTATAAAAATATTTTCGCCTGTAATGCTCTAACTGTTGTTCTTTTTGAACTATCTATGCAGATATTATGGCAAACAAAAAAATAAAAATTATTTCAATCTGTCAAGCAGTTTTCGAGGTTTTGCCTACCTTTTCTTATGAAATAAAATACGAGAGACTGTTAGCAAAAAATCACAAGAAATCAACGCCAGTTTTTGTAAATCTCACTTGTTCTATAAAAAAAAATACCAAAGAACTAGGCACTAAAAAAATTATTAAAACACAAAGCAATTTTTTACATGACGGAATCTTGCATTTCATAACTAAAATTGTGTGTGCTATGGAATTGTTGAATTTAAAATGCTCGAAATTTTTAAGGAAATTCGATGAATTTTCATACATTTTTTATAAATTTTGATACTCTGTTTTATATGGTTTTGACTAAAGTTCGGACAATATTTTTAAAGAAAAGTAACAAACAAAAATTAGCTTGAAAAACGTTGTGAATATTAAAAAAAAATCGGCACGTGAACACTTGTGTGAGTCACTGTATATATATTTGTTTTTTTAAGTATTTAAACTATGCTAACATAGCGCCAAATAAATTTACTATGTGAGTGTATGTACATATATGAAGCGTTTTGTTTAGTTGTTCATTGTGGTCTCATTTAGTTGAATTCCAACACTTTGGAGTTAAAATGTGCAGTCGATATCTATATATACATACACATGCATGTACCTTGCAGCGTTCTCCCTCTTAAATACTGTTTGTTTTTTTCTCTCTGCAATACTCGCTGTTGAAATTTAGTTTAAGTTTAAAAGCCTGAACCACAGCGTGCCAAGGGGACAAAAGTGAGGCCGCAAAAAGGGAAATATGTGGCGCACTACGCCACAGCAACTCGGCTATTTTGCAGCATTCACCGGGCAAATGTGCATCTATGTATCTACATCCATCCACACAATCATGCAAAAACATTTAAGTGCTTGTAGCTGTGTGTGCTGATGGTTGAGTGCTAGTTGCACAACAATACTTCCATTGTTTATTCAAGATCCTCGGTCGCATGTACCAATATGCAGGTCGCATGGCCCGGCCGGCCCGCAAAGCCACGCCTCAACCTCTCGTAATGGGCTGGTTGTTATAAAAATCGAAAATGCTGGCATTCGCAGAGGAGCGCGAAATAATGCAAGCGAGTGCACACATAACATCATATTTACATATGAAATTTATTATTCAAAAAATAAGCCAAGATTAAAGTCGAAGCACACATGCACAGACCGCATTGAACAGCGCTACCCTAACACACAATGTTTGTGTATGTCTATGTATGCGAAATAAAGATATCCATAAAGACACACACGCAGTGGAGCACAGCTGGGCGTGTGGTACGTGCTACGCCATATGAACGTCCAAATGGCTAACACACAATGGCTGCTCTGCTGTTCTGCAGACGATAGTGTTAGATGCCAAGCCGCAACGGCGTAATGCCCAGCTGTAGCTGTAGCAGGAGGGCGTAACAACGATGTTATTATTGTTTACATGGCTGTTGCAACACTCAACACTCAGTTGAATGCTCACTCTATTGGTGATTGTGTGCAACGTGGAGCACAACTCACAACTCGTGGCACTTGCTCACCTCTTCAAGTTTTCACTTCCGTTACTAGACGCGCCATACTTACACACACCGTTATATGTAGTTTCATTTTGAATTTGTTTTGGTATTTTTGTGCTTGTTGCTGCAGCCACAAGTTCACCCACTAAGCCATCGGTTTTTACTATCACCTACAGAAACTGCAGACACACACGCACTCACACATGTGTGAATAGTCACAAGCGAATGCCTTCAACACTGTGGTGTTGTAACTGAAATTCTTACAAACCAGCGTTACCACAAAACACTCTCGCATGGCATCGATGCGATCTTTTCAAAGATGTTTGCTTACAGCGCTCCTACACGATATGTATTCGCATATGTAAATGCAACTTTTTTGTATCTACTCTATGTACCATATATTAGGACGTATCAGAAAAGTAGCATTAACATGTGCAAATACATATCGTGTAAAGGCGCTGTTACA
Source organism: Rhagoletis zephyria (assembly GCF_001687245.7). Classification (NCBI taxonomy): domain Eukaryota; kingdom Metazoa; phylum Arthropoda; class Insecta; order Diptera; family Tephritidae; genus Rhagoletis; species Rhagoletis zephyria. The sequence goes on along the minus strand of NW_016160040.1, from coordinate 14,858 downwards.
TTCATAGTTTGCTTAGCATCGTAGTTACATACTCTTATATACAGTGACTCAATCCATATTTCAAGCGGAAAAAACGTGGTCATTCCATGCGTTGATTTTTTTTATAATATTCGGAATGCTTTTGAGCTTATTTTTATTATATTTTTGTTTTTTTTTTTTATAAAAACACCGTGCAAGCTTTAGCCAAAATCATATATGCAATTCACAGTTTCAAATTCTATACAAAATTTAACAAATTTTCATTAAAATTTCAAATTTTAAATCTGAATCTTTAAAACATTTTTGGGTAGGCAGTTTTATAGCGCATACAATTAAAGTCTCATGTAGTACAAGTTTCAACCGCCTAAAAAATCGCGTTGGTTTTTGATATTTTTTTTTTTGAGACTGCTTTTGAGGTTTTTTTTTTTTATATAAGAAGTGCAATTTACAAAAACTGGCTTTGACTTTTTGATATCTTGTTGCTAAAGGACTATTTGCAGCAGAAGAAAATTTCTTTTCGATTTCTTGTGCATCATTTTTTATGAATTTTCTTTAAAACTTTAAAACAGCTCTTCCCGCATTTTATTCCATAGGAAATTCATGCTTATTTATATGGAAAAATTCGTCACCAAAAAAATACTCAAAAATCCACGGGATTCCTTAGCCGTTGGAAACCTGCACTTCATTTGAAGAAATGTGCGGCTATGAAAGTGCATACCCAAAAATATTTTAAATATTAAGATTAACAAGGTGAAATTTTTATGAAAATTTGCTGAATTTTCCTAAATTTTTTTTATAAAGTTTGAAACAGTGATTTACGTATATGGTTTTGGTTAAAACTTGCTCGGTATATTTATAGAAAAATAACAAACAAAAAATAATAGTTAGCTCGAAAAATTTTACGATGATTTAAAAAACACGTGATCATTTATTTGAGTCACTGTATGTACATACATATAATCACGCATACACATGTACACAATTATGCAGGTGTAGGTGGTGTGCGCGGCAACACTTCATAAATAATGCGGCCTGTTTTAGGCGCATTGCCGCGTTTTAGAAACTTCGTTTAGAATGCAAATTATTTTGTATAGTGCGGAAATTAAATTGTTTTAGTAAGTAAATTGAAAACCTAGCGCTTGTTTATGGTGCAAGAAGCGACGGTTGCACCACAACAGACCACAGACTATGGGTATTTGCATAAAACGTAAGCAAGAAATGAGTGAAGCAATTTTTCGTACGCTTATTTTTCCTTTTTTTACAGAATTGGGCGCTGCAATCGCCTTAACAATTTTGGTCGAAGCACCCCAGTCGTAAATTTTCTGTGCCGACTGGCACCAAGTGGAAATGCCAAGTGAAGTACAGACATTTTCCTGTTATATTTTTATTATACGTATAGCTAAAATAAAAGTAAAAAAAATAATAATTTTGTGTAACGACTTTTATTGTAAAAGTTATAAAGGTCTGGATACCTGCTTTTCCCGGACCTTATACTATGAAAGTATAAAGCGGTTATTTGCCCAATTATTGCATATAGCTCGCTGGTTTCGTGGAAAACCGTAGTGGCGAACTATATACACAAAACGTTAGGCAGGGTGCAGGGGCAGTCTGCATTGCTATTCGATTGTGTTTAGCCGAAGTAGTAAATGTCATCTGTCATTTACCGCCGATTGACTCCTTTTATTAAGCAATATGAGATAAGCCGGTTCATAAATACGCATCTCATCAATAACTCGACTCCAGCGCCATCTGGTAATTGTTTTTCAAAACTATTGTTATCGATATTACACAGACTTCCATATTAAACTAAAACAAGGAAAATTATTTTTATTTATAAGATAAACAAAAAACAATAGTGCAAGTATTTCTCAATCCGCTTGTTATTTTCAAATAAATAATGAGCAGTATTCAATAGTCTTTAGTTACAAATACAACCAAGTTAGCACCCACGTCAAACATGTTCCTAACAATGGGCTAACTAGAATCAATTATGTAATAAAAAGTAATTTTTTTATAAGCCGCTTCAAGAAAAGAATCAATTCAAGTGTGATTTATGAATATCAAACAATTGCAGCCTCATTTAGCGACTAATTTTCAAATATTGCGTGTAACACGCAAGAAATGAGAAGATATTACTATTAACTGCTATGGGAAAGGAATGAGCCCAGAGGAGTAACGGAAGGAGGTCTGCAGCATAAAGGAGTCAACACACATACCTACTTTCACAAGCTTTCACAAAAAAAAAGTACTAATAACCAGCAGCATTTATATTTACGAAGTTTACGCTGTTAATAGGCTGTCATGCCGCTCTCGTTTTATCGCCGCTATTGTTGTACACAAAGTGACCTTTCATATTTGTGTAACATTTTTTGTTTATTCGTTCCTATTTCTTGTAGCTTTGTTATTTGTATTTTTATTTCTTGCTGCTGTTCCGTTAGCTGGTGGCATTGTGTAGTAAACTTGTGTTGGTGCTTGTTAACTTGACATATTTCCCACGGGGAGCGTAAATCTGCAAACAGTGTAAACAGCCACCTCGCGCAATCAGAAGAACCCGAGAAAAAATTTTGAATTTTTTTCTTTGATAAAAACCTGCAAACCGCTCTTGGCTACTACAACGATAACAGCAGCAACAGCAGCACCAACAACGAGATCGAGATTAAACGAAACGGACACGAAATTGAGAGCCTCAACATCGGTGGTCTAAACCGTCCGCGATGCCCTGGGCCACAAAGCTGCAGGTGAGTGACAGCTAAGAGCAGCAAATATGACAGCAACGATAACAAGCACAGCTGGGGTTGATGGGGCTGTGATGGACACAAAAAAAAAAGGCTGGACGTCGAGCAAGGTAGGGGCTTAAGAAAAAAAAAGGATTTTTTTTTCATTCTAAAAAAAGGAGTTTAGTGACATAAAAAACGCAATAATCAAGAGAAATCGAAATAAAGAAGAAAAACCCGCATAAGCAATCCAAAAGGGGTTCCAAATGGTTTTCCTTATTCAGCTTTGATCATTCGGTAAAAAAAAAATATCCTCACCCCACAAATTACCTATGAACTGGTAAGTTTATACATATGTATGTTTTATGTGTATTTACATATGAAATCACAATTTTCTTTTACTTGCAGCTGTTATTCATCGTCAATAAACATTAACGGCAGGCCGAAATGATTGACACAAAGCATTGCAATTGCCGTCATTTGGTGTTCACATTTTGGTTTAAATTGTAGTTTTGTGGCACAATTAAAAATACCTACATACAATTTTATGCCACCTGAAATTGGTCTATGAATAATTTTCAAGATAGAAGTAGTAAACATTGTTAGAGTATTTTTCTATAGAGTTTTGATGTTTTTTGGACCAAGAATCGAGACTGGCTACTACCAAGTGTTATTTCCCACCTCCAAGCCTACTGTAGCGTTGGCGCATTCACTATTTTTTGGAATGAAAAGTTGTATGCAAATATTATTGATGTGTTGAATTGTCGGTACGCAAGTCTTCAAAAATATTTCAATACCCAATATTTTCTTTTCGGTACCCAATACCGATTCTTTACATTAAAACTTCGCCATTATACATACATATTTCAAGTTTCGAGAAAAATTGTTCAATTTCTTTTTTATATGATATCGGAAAAAACCTTAAACTCGGAAAACAGGTATTTGGGGTATTCACATGTACCTGGTTATCAGATTGTCTGGGTTAAAGTTATAGTTTTCCTTTGGTTTTTTGTTATTTTTGGTTTAAACCTGTTAACCAGGCAGGTGTGAATTAGAGATGCTCGACCGGAATAAAAAACCCAAAAATTTTTGAATCCATTCGAATCGAAATTAAAATATTCGATGCAGGAAAAAATCGTCAAAGAATAAATCAATCGCCCAAGATCGATTCATATAATTTGAAAAATAACACTTTTTCTTAAATTTTTTTAAGGAAACAAAACACTGCCATCTGACCTAATCAAAAATTTCAAATAATTAATTTAAGTAATTTTTAATACATACATTTTTCATATAAAATATTTATTAAATTCACGTTTTTTTTAGGTTTGTATTTAAAATTCTGAAATAAAAATGTTACTGAATTATAATACAATCATATTTACATGTGTCTTAAGGTACGTTCATACAGAAAGCGGAGCCGAGCCGAGCCGAGCGAAGCCGTTCCGAGCTGAGTGAAGCTTTCAAATTGCGTTCGCTATATGAAAGTGTTCATACAGCAAGCTTTTTCATAAACGTTTTGGAGAAGAAAGCAAAGCAGTTTTTGATTTTTAATTGTTTATTTAATTTCTATGTTTCATAACGCTGCTGAGCAAATATGTTTGCCGCTTTTTATTGCCGGTAAGTTTTGTGGTATCTTTGCAGCAGAGTCCATGAGAAAAGATCCGCTTGTTTCGCCTTGCTTCGCTCGGCTTTCTGTCTGAATGGACCCTTACACGAAATTGGTTGAAAAAAATTAGTTTCAAATAATCATCTTCAGAAAAACTTCAATACTATAGGTAGGAAATCTCGTTTTAAACAATTCAATATTATTGTATTATAGTTTGAAATATAATTAACTTGAAATAGACATAACTTATTTACTGGTGAAACATAGAAAAAATGACTTATGACTTTTTCTTTAAACTGTTTTTATTTCAAAATTCACTTCATTAAATACTAATGAAAAAGAACAACATTTTTCTTGAATTGGGAATCAAATATCACTGTACGCTCCCATCAACGAGTCAACTTTTTCCTAACTTATGCGCAAGTTTGAAAGATAATCGCCTCCAAATAAATTGTATTTGGCATTATAGCTGCTCAATTTACTTAAAACTTAGGCTGGATTACTTTCTAAAACCTCTTTTTATATACTTCCTCTACATATACATAAATTGTAAAGAAGGTACCCGAATATTATCGCATTCACTGAATTAATTTTATAGCGCGACGTTAAGGTTATAATATCTCAAGGTAGAGTATCCTCGTCCCCTTCTGAATATCCCTTGTCTACTTTACGAGCACAGGACCTTCGAATTACTCATGTTGAATATTTTAAAGAGGAAGATAGCCTCACTAGAGCATATCCTGCGAGACAAACCACGGGAATTGTGTAAAACTTAGAAAAGAGTAAGCACACGAAGCAAACTAAGCACAGCCGGACGGACAAACAATTGCACAAATCAGCCGTAACAGCAATAAAACATATAGACACACAAAACATAACACACTGGCTGGCAGACGACTCTCAGCGCAAAGCAACTGACGGAACAGCAAATGCCAAATGTCGAACGAATGCAATAAAAAACATGAAAAAACATGAAAAAATCCACAGAAAAAAAAGACATAGCAACAGATCAACATTGGATAGAATTGTCGAATATGTGCTGCTTAAGTATATTTCTAAACATGGATGTAAGTATGTACGTACACATCTAGGTTTGTAGCAGTACTGATTCACTGCTGAAGATGAAAATTGGTTGGGTGCACCGTCAACTGTCGAAGAGTAGCAGCTACATATGTAAAAACGCTGCACAATTGGATTTCTTCAAATTGAAATGCATAAAAAAAAATGACAGTGACACACAACGACGACAGATCAGCTGGGCAGGAAAAAATAAGCATGTCCCAAAAGGTGCGCGGCGGAGGTAAGTAGTGAGTGGGACACAATTGAAAAAATAGCAAAAGCAAAACTCAAATGATTCAGCATAGAGTGTTGCAAAATTGATGCAGAAAAAAACATTGAATCAATGTTGCTAGTCTGCAAGCAGAGTAAATGGGTGGGCAGGCGAGCAGCTGACAACCAAAGAGTCCGATGGATAGGCGACTCCAAGTGCACGGGTCTTATGCATGCTTTTGCGGACGGCACAATTTGACGAGCTGAACGGAGGCAAACATGGATCCTTACATGAAAAATCACTGTAAAATACCACAATAAAATCAAAAAATAAAAGTAAAACGAATAAGTGCATTTGTGAGGAAATTCAGTTGACTGCATGCGAAAAAAATCAAATTGGATATATGCTTGTTTAAGCAAAAAAAAAAAGTACCTAAACAAAAATATAAGAGGAAAACAAAAACAAAAAAAAAGAAACGCAACAATAGATGGCCCCAGAGCATCGATTTGCTAGCAGCAGGCGGCCGTGCAAGCCGCCGTACATACATAGATGACGACGAATGCCGAGGCAAATAGAGGCAAATGAGACTAAGCACCAAACACAAATCCAAGCAAATCGGATTTTATGATTTTCACCTCTCGCCCCCATTTGCTTCCTCTCTGTCGGCATGGCATGGCTGTCAATTCTATTTGTGTTTTAATATTTTCTTTTTGTTTCTTCTATTTTTATTTATACTATATACGGTTTTTGTGTACAGGTCATTGTTGAATGGAGATTTTGTTGTTATCGCTCGTTAACTCCAATTGGACAACAGAAAATAGTTATGCACTTGTCGCAAAGAGTTTGATATTTGTTGCGCGGAGTGGGTATTTATTTTTCAAATCATTTGTTGGTTTGCAGCAATTGTACTTAGGAAATCAATTGATTAGGAAGGAGCCTCAGTGCTATACAGACGTCGGAGGTGGCGAGAGACCGAGCAGTGCAGTATGTACCGAGTGCCAAGAGGCGATTAGAAGGAATGAAATGCAAATGGATCCCTCGTGGACGATGGCAAGCTTGACTATTATGTTGCTATGCATTTTCACATTTATTTTTTTGTTTTTATTTTCTTCCTTGTCAGGGTACAGCGCGGATGAGTAATTTTTAATTAGCGCTATTAAAACATTTTCACAATTGGAAGTTTTTTAGTTTTGCTTGAATCCAAAAAATGGACTATACTAAGGAATGATGTCACGTATGAATAATATTTAAATTAGCAGAATTCATGGCTTAGAAAAAGAGATGCATGCTTTCTGTTGGAATATGGAAAATTAACGGTAATTACTACACCGTAGGGAAAATCTGATCTAAGCGTGCGCTCGACGTGAGTTGATACAAGTGGCGCCCAGTTTCAATACGGAATGTTTAAAACCTTCATAATGTCAGGAATAAGGGCTTTTTCCCTGCCCTTTACAACTAAAAGTCAGTATGCAGCTCTCAAAAAAACGGACAAGAAAAAATTTATTTCGGGTGTGCGTCCCATCCTGTTGCCTCACCTTTTCCTCAAAAAAATAATGGAACGGGCACATATTTCTGTTGCAAACATGGGATGCCTTGTGCTCCTTTTTTCACAAAAAACTTAAGAGCTGCGGTAGGAAATTTGAAGCAAGGAAATTTTTTAGCCATTTCTTGAACGTCATTTTACATGGAGTTTTTGCTTTTCTTGAGAGCTGCATACTGGTCTTTATGGTCGAATGGCAAAAAAAGGCAAATATCTTAAAAAACTCAAATATGTACATATATACGGAATCAGGGAAAGCTAAATCGTGAACATTCTTAATCGAATATACTCTATCTATTTAGCAGCAAAAAAGCATTTTCCATAAAATTCGTTCCCTGGTTATATATAAATCAATATTCAATGTTGCCAGATTTTTCTCTAAAGACGCTTTAAAGTTCGCGTAATCTAATTAATAGTAGTTTTGGTTTTCCTATTCAGTTTGATCAAACGCCTGAATACAGGGCGTATGAGTGACATAATTTACTGTTCATATCTCATACTAAAACCAAGTGAATCATTGAGTTTAAGAGTAGGAGTGTTTTTATCCACTACTGAATTATTTCGAATTCAGGTGCCAAAAGAAGGTAAATGGCAATATACAATATTCATAATATTGTGGCGAAAATATGTATGTATAGGGACGCGACATTTTAACACGTCTTGACTATTTTTATTTCATCTTATTACATTAAACGAGCAATTCTTGTATATACATATATCTATCCACAGGGCTCTCGGAAACGGCTCTAACGAGTTTGATGAAATTTTGTACACAGATAATGTTTTGGATTTTAACGTTATCTGAATAGGCGTTATCTCCGAGAAAACTCGTATAAGGTTGTCACTTATTCGAAATTAGTTACAAATTAATTAAAACAACATAATATGCACATCAAATGGAAGGTATTTTAAATATCACTAATTCAGATATATATTAATTGGGTTGCCACCTATTTTGAATCGCATATTTATTTAATTTTTTTATAAAAAAAGGTAAAAAATTACTATTCATGAGTACCAAGAGAAGGTAGGATAATAGTGTAGGGTTACCACTTATTTTCGCCTCTATACAATTTATCTAAAATATCTCAATATGTATATCAAATGAAAGGTATTGTTGATGATAAATATTTTCGATCACGGTTTCCACGCTTCTATGTAATACACATTTTTATTTTGTTAATTTCCATCAGCATACGCTCAAGATATGTGCTATTCATTCCAGCGTATTTAGGAATAGGGTTGTCACCTAATTTTTTAAGTAAAAAATTTACTTAATAAATATCGAAATCCATTGTTTTTTCATTTCAAAAATATTTTTTTAAAGCTATCCAAATGACTAGTATTTGATATCCAAACCTGGAAAACTTTAAAAAGCATATGCACTCCGCGCAATGCTCGGTCAACCTAGTACTTTATTCATTATGTAACATAAACCGCATAAGTCCGCATTGCAACTTTTTATAAAAATTAGGAAAAATCGCCAAATTGTATCGCTATTAAGAGCTTTTTAATAGGATTCCTTATAAAAAATTTTAGTATGCACTTTTATAGAACATTAAGTTTTAGTATAGTAAACCTCAAGTACATACACTCAGGAAAAAGTCAGCCTATTATATTTTTCTCAACCAATGATTTGGAAATTATAACCTATTAATGTTACTGTGACAAAATGAAGTGTTGAAATTACCGTTGATTTTTGGCATTTTTTTTCCGTGAGAGCGTTGCTCATCTTCTCCCCCAAGTGGAACAATCCCAACTCCTAATTTTCGGATTATTTCGCTGCTTATACAGTGGTTAGGCTTGGTTTGTCTTTTGTGGTATCACGAAAAACTAACAGAGGCTATTAATTTAGTCGGCAAATCGCCCCGAGTCGATTTCCAAAATTTCGAATCTGGTGATAACGTTTCGAGGGTAGTTTCCTCCCCGTGGTCATCAGCCACGCAATTTCCCACGATGCTTAGGAAGTACTCCGACGCGATTGAAAGAGTGGTCAGACAATCCCTTACAGTTTTCGAATGCACCATCATAGCGTTCAGTGCCCTGATAGTCGCCTGACTGTCCGACCTCCATAACTGACGTCACACTCTTTGGCAAAGAACTGCAGAAGTCCGCAAGTCTCAACATCGTTTTGATGGAGAGTTCCCGATAAAAGACACCTTCACCTACCCTGCCTCGGAGTTTTGTTCCATACCTTATTTCAGTAACCCCGCCCTGCACTGTCCTCTCTTAAGGGAATGTTAGCAGAGAAGGAGCTGCTGGAAGTCATTTCGGGGGGGCAGTAATCTATCTGTATAGGAACGAAGTCCAAGCCCTCCAGAACTCCAGAGCGTTCAGATTTTGAGCGAGATAACCACTCGGTTTCCATGAGCCTAAAAGCAGTTTGTCCTGCGATAACTCTGCCTACAATATCCACAGGCGCAATGTTCAACTGACGTTACGCGTCAGTGTAGGTCTGGTTCTTAATGCCCCACTAATGTTGTTTTACAAGTGGAAACTTCTGTCGTGAGATCCTTCAGACAAGGGCTCCGCAAAATAAGATAGGCTTAACAATGGTTTCATGGACCCAATAAATTACTTTGGGCAAGGGACTCCACCTATTACCAGCTCCCCCATAGCAGTACACTGCAACCGAGGCCTTTATTGCCCTTTCCTTAATATTAGGCTTTCATGATAACTTCAAATCCACGATCAAGCCTCAGTATTTCACCCTGTCTGAGACCCGCACACGTACACTCCCGATCTATGGATGGACCACAGCGGGTATCTGGTATTTCCTGGTAAACAAGACAAGTTCCGTCTTACTGGGATTTGCTGCGAAGCCAGAGTCTATATTGCTCTAAATATCATACAGCTCATCGGTCAAAATATTCCTACGCCTTTGTAGATTTATACGATTTAAAGAACGTCTTTCCCAAGTTCTTTGGACGTTTATTTGACCAGAACGCCATTGCTTTAAACTCTCAATATGGCACCCAAAGTGATTAAATCACTTTTCATTGGCTGCACCTTTCGGAGTTCATTCACTTTTAAAACACGTGTATATGTACATGTGTATGTACGTTCATATGCGTATACATCCATATGTGTGTATGTATATACATACATGCACACTTATCCGCATCTGTTGGATAATGTTCATCGATATTGATGTGAGGCCAAAAACTTTCGCATCTGCAACCAACTCACGCCCCTCTGATATTAACGATCAACACATCACATTAAAAGCTGCGCAGGCAACACCAACCTCAGCTACCTATTTTGGATATTTACAAATATGCCATACAGTTTGCATCGTACATACATACATACTTGTACATACATGGCAACTGATGTGCTGAGTGAACTCAGCTTGGTGCTCAGTTAGCTTAGTAGTGAAAACCAACCAACAACAACAACAACAACAAAAATAAAAAAAAATTTCAGTTCTTCTGATAAGCAAACTTTGCAGTCGCCCAAGCACTTCAAATAACTACTTAGTATACAACAACTGGCAATTGCACTTATCAAAAGCCATCAGCTGCCGGTAGGTATTTCATAAGGTGAAATATTTTCAATGAAAAAAAACTGAGAAGCAAAGCGTAGCTGTAATAACTAACGCACACCACGTTCCTATGCCTGCAGTAAATCGCGCTAGTTTAGAACTAGCGCAGAACTAGCTCTTTAGAAGGCGGTACTGGTTCTCGATCTATTCCAACGCAATGCTTTCAAATGTCTCTTTTTACATGGCGATGTCCTACGAAGCGGAAATTGCCCCCTCTGCAGAACTTTCGAACTAGGTCTGGTTCCATTATCGACAGTTCTGGGACAATAAGTTCTTTAGGAAAAAAAATTTAAAACTTCATTATTCGATATATTTTCATTTCTTCTGTTCTTTCACAGATTGCATTTTATTAAATGTTTTAGTTATTTTTTTATCTTTTTATATCAGATCATTTTCTCTTAAATTTTTAAGCGGCACTCTACAATTTAAATTTATTAAATCTGAAAATCACAACTGCCTCCTCCGCGATTTGAACTCGCGGCCGACGATGTTATAGTCGGAGGTCTTCCCGCTGAGCCATCTCAGTTCTAGTTCAGAGATAGTTCTGAAATATGTAGGGCGGAACTAGCCGCTTAACAGACTGCCTCTAAATTTTTACTGCAGGGTATCCCACATTTTTTTCAAAGCACACACGCACACTCACAGATGCACATACAATACGTACTTGTGGTATTTGCAGCAAAAGTTTCATAAATATGCAACGGCCAATTGTTCTCCACAAATCCATTTTACGATTATATTTTTGTGCTGACCACAATTAGTGCAGATCCGCATATTACAAGAAAAATAAACGACGACACAGCTTCCAACTACCAGCTACTGCAGAAGCTCCGCATACCCAATTTGCCACAGAACGAGGAGGAGTTCAACTCGAAGTGCTTTTGATGTCGCATCGGTCTGGCGAAGTCGTCCGGGTGAACTCGAAGCGACGTCCAAGCGCACTAATTTTTTCCTTAAAACAATTTTACTCAATTATTCTAAAATTTAATCAGCGCCAGAGTGCATCGTATATTTTCCTTTAATGTAGATTGAACACTTTGAAATTTTTAGGAAAGCTTGGAATTTTTATTTTATATAGTAGATACACTATTTAAAATTGGATTTATATGGGTTTTGTTAAAGCCTAAACTGGATTAAAGAAATTGAAATTAAGTAAGGAAAAATATTAAATATTGTAAAAACTTGTCAATATGTGGTGCGTTTATAATTTTGAAACTAGGTGTCGCGTTAATGTAATATGTATATGTGACCTGGTCTACGGAAAGGGGGCTTAGGTGTCAAAAAATCAATTTTCACTTTTTGGTTGATTCGGATGGAAGATGAGATGCTTTTTCACGTGGTGAAAAGCAGAAAATCCTAACTTGCTTAGAAGTGTACTAAAAATGTAGAGAAAGACGATAATCAACAGCAACAGTAAACGTCACTTCTTCAGTGTTACTTTTTTAAATGTTCCACACTAGCAACTTACACGATGAACTATAATAATATTCCGACCAACAACAACACTTACTGGACCAACAACAACACTTACTGGACGTCCGGCGCGGAGAACAATTAACGAGTTAATGAGAAACTGACGAAACGAGTTGCTTACTTTTAACAGCTTTTTTACAGAAATCTAGTTTTCGCACGTAAGCTCCCTTTTCGTAGACCAGGTCACATATTAAAATTTTATTTTACATTTCATAAATGTATGTGAATATTGGCCTTTTTTTCTTTTTAATTAATATCTACTTTAAAAAAAAAAACTAACTAAAAAAATCAAATGAATTAAATAAAAATATATTTAGTAAAAAATTTGAATTTAAATTTAAAGTTTTGTTAACTTTGTTGTATTGCATGTATTTTAAGCATGGTTTTGAAGTTAGTCGGTAATTTTTGCGGTTCGCCAACGACCCGTTGTGCTTTCATCCAATAGCGAGTTCATCGGCGAATGTCGCCGGCGAACAAGTTGTTAACCAGAACGATTCGGAAACGGCTTCGATACGAGGTCATTTGGCAAATTGGGTTGTCATGGTCGAGCGAGTGAGCACTGCCTGGAGCCGTAATCTTTTGTATGTATGTATGTAAGTAGACGTTGTCAGGATGCTGTCAGTTGAAGTGGCATTAAAGTCATTGCTGTCAATGCACTGCACTCCTAGCCAGCTCATGCAATTTGCAGTGCTTGGCCTTTAGAAAAACTCGTGGCATAGGCAGGAAGGGAATTGTCAACCAGATTGACGGATGGCCACTACCAACAACCACGCTAACAGTCCAGCCTATAGAGCGTCTGCTTCTACTCGATTCTACAGCATGTTTGCGTTTTATTCTGTCACTTACTTTTTTCTTTGTTTTAGTTATCTGTTTTTTTTTTATTTTTATTTTTTTTTTTTAATACCCGAGCGCACTTTTGCACAAGGGCATTATAACTTTGTTCGCATTACGACTATTTGCAAAAGCCGAAAGGAATCGAGACAAAGACATTGAGCCATGACCGTGTACTCAATAACTCGAAAAATCATTGAGATATCTGAACGGATTTTGGTATAAATGTTTTTTTTTTTATCCAAGGTAGTATATCAGATGATAACCACGCCCACATCCCATATGACGGTACTATCGAAAAATGTAAAAACAGCGATATTCCAGTATAGACCAGCTCCAAATTATTGAAAGTGCGAATTTGAAGTAAAACTTTGACATAAAAAGTCAATTGTGAAATTATTGGAAAATGGGAGTATCGCTGCCCATTTATAAAGAATTTATGTAACTCAGTAGCAGCTTCAGCAACCCCCTCCAAACTACAGTGAAACTAAAAAACATACTGAAAAATTTTTAAATCATACAATAGCCGCGCTCACCTTCCATATAGCGACAATTTACGAAAACTGCTATAAGGCCGCAACTAAAAGAGCTACTTCACTTAAAATCAGCGTTTGAAATATCCTAAATAACCGGTGAATGATTTTGGTAAAAAAAACCCGTCATTCAGTATGTGCGTTGGGTACATAAAATTCAGTTATACTTCTTCACTTGTTTTTTTTTCGATTTACTGCAATGGCTTGGCTTTATTTAATTTTATTCTGTCAATTCATTCATATTAAATGTGTTTTCCTTGCGATTTAGTGGGGAAAATGAAACGGAAACGGATACGACTGCGACAGAGATTAGCATTTGCCAACGATGACATGCATACACATACATACATACGTACCTACAAAAGTATGAATGTGTGTATATTGCGGGGTTCTTGTGCATACATACGAACAGATATCCATTAACAGTTAAGTATGTATGTATGTATGTGCATGCAAAAGTCATTGCTCAGCGCAGCTGCATCACCATTGAACGAAAGGCATGCATCTGCCACTGCAGATAAATGTATGTATGTATGTACTAAATTTACATATTTACTTTTATGCTTTTGTTTAAGCAAGAGAAGTTTAGCGACAATAGCTTTGACAGAAAAAATACTATTGTTAACTTGTTGTATTGAATAAATAGCTAAAAAGTTAATCACATATACCGACGAATAAATATGTTTGTACATGTTCTTACATTAAGCACAAGTAAGTATTTAGTATGAACGAAAAATACTTGATTATTATCTAATACAACGAACAAAGGCAGTAAGCTGATAGCTAATTAGTTATAACCGAAAATTAATTAGATGCAATGACAAAAGCGAACTTGTAAATATAGGTAGATTGGAAACGATCATTGGAAAACTGTCAGAATATGATGAATGGTGGCCAAAGGATGGAAAATTGTAATGACAAATTCATATCATAGTTTCCTAGGACTTTATACAGACCAATTATTCTGGTGACATATAAGGATAATCCTGGTCGCAATAATTTCCACAAATCAGCAGACAAAAAGAGATCAGTGCAGCGCCTACGGCCCGACTTGAGGGCTGTGTCGAAGTAATTCAGAAAAAATGCCATTATATATTTAAAAAAAGTTAAAAGAAGACCAAACGTGAATTTTTCATTAATTCTTATTTTTTTTAATTTTGGTACAAAAAAATTTGAACTTATTTTGCTTTGTTCTTTTCTAAATAAATGTATTATTTTATGTTGGTAGTTTTACTAACTTTTTTCTCATGACTTCATACCAATATAAGCATTTTCACTGTACGAAAACTATGTAAAATAAAATCGGTTAATCCAGTTATTTTTAATTTCAAAATCGGGAACCGGTTTTTTTATCAAATCGCAATT
>NW_016160039.1:70197-71761 GCF_001687245.7 Rhagoletis zephyria | reverse complement strand
GTACATATATAAACTTATGGTAATTTAGCCTCATTTATCAAAAATTCAAATAACACACATGGCTTATTTATCCGCGATGTGCACACTGCAAGCATCAACACAAAATGACAAAATGAGGTTGTTGTTTTTGTTTCCAATGCGATGCTCGCAAACCACGAGCACGATCGCTGAAAATCAAAATTTTTTGGTTTTTTGCGAGCCTGCTCGTGACCTGCCCTACAAACGACGAACATGCACCGCAAGCCGCACATGTGCGCGGATATGTTCGTCGTGTGTAGCTACTGCAAGCTAGCATACTATGCGCTACGTAAAATTGAAATGAATTTCTCGATAAGTTGTGTCATCGATTATGCCTACAGATTGGTATGCAACCCTGTAATTCAGCTCATTCACGAGTGCTGCCGAATATTTCAACCAAGCATTCGTGTCTTTGATTGTGAACTCTTCTTGTCGTCAAAAATTTTCTATCCCGTGAAAATTTATTTTTTGTAAGAAGAAAGTGTGTTATACTAATTAAAGAGTGAAAAATTGTGTTTAATTATCGACTGAGCGGTAAGTTAAAACCATTGATTAAAAAAACTGCTTCAATTCGGGCAATATCAAAAGAAAGCAAAGTGGTTCATTGAATGCCTCTGAGCAAATTGTGTGAGGGAGGTGTGGTGCATAAAAGAGGTGTATCGCACTTGTTGTTGCTGCTGTTGCAACGCATTGTGTGTATACATGTGTACGCATATGTTTGTGTTCTTTTGCATTCCATATTTAATTAAAATTTCCATAGATGATTGGTTAAAACTGCACTTCAGCGGAACCAGGCCAAAATTGACCAAAAAATGCAAGAGGAGAATCAATCGAAGCGTTTTAACGCGAATACGGCTGAGATTTCCTATAATGGACCATTTCCTATATCACCCAAAGTATTACGATTTTTTTAATGAAATTCGCTGGGGGTGTTGAGATGCTCATCGGGGTTGGCTTTCCCGTATGGCCGTTCGATAAAGTGGCGGTGGGCGAAAGGTAAGTGGGAGTTGCCACCTCTAAGCCACCTTTTTGGAGAGGGAATGAACCGC
Organism: Rhagoletis zephyria; assembly: GCF_001687245.7. Classification (NCBI taxonomy): domain Eukaryota; kingdom Metazoa; phylum Arthropoda; class Insecta; order Diptera; family Tephritidae; genus Rhagoletis; species Rhagoletis zephyria. The sequence continues at coordinate 70,694 of NW_016160039.1, read as the reverse complement.
CATTGACAAAAATGCAACCCCGGCCACCTAGGTCCTCTATGGTTCCCTTGGGACCCCTTAGAAAAATTGCCAAAAATCACATTTTTCATTTGCATTTATTCGCTTGAAAAATATTAAAAATTCATTTGCACAATACATTTTTATATACACATTTTTATATACAAGACATTTTTATAAAACAACCAGTAACCAAAATAAACATCACTGGGGCGGCAGCCCCAGGTTTACCAAACAGAAAGGGAATTCTAGTTACCTCATCCTTCCCCAAGGTTACATCACTGGGGCGGTAGCCCCAGTTAGGTCACACAGAAAGGGGAACTCTACGTAGTAAGGGTTATAATCCCCAAGCGCGGCCGAAGGCTACCTACGCAGAAAGGAATTCTACGCAAAAATACCGTGGACGCAAGTAAAAATTGCGATTTTTGGCCATTTTTCTAAGGGGTCCGTAGGGAACCATAGGGGCCTAGGTGGTCGGGGGTTGCATTTTTGTCAATGGC